>NW_014578449.1:4701-6416 GCF_000485595.1 Priapulus caudatus
CTATACATCGCTAAAATCATCGGAGTCAACAAAAACCTACACCCGGGAGCAAAACACCACGATAAGGACAAAATTAATAGAACAGTCAAAATCCTAAATACAAAGATTAGACTATGAAACACTCAGATGGCCTTCATCACCATTCCAACTAAAGCAGACTTTACGCAGCCCACTCTACACCAGCCAGACTCAAGAGAACTCTTAGCAAGAGACGGTCTTCACCTGAGCAGGACTGGAATAGCCAAACTGACATACTGCATAATAAGAACAACATCATCGCACACAAGACATCCCCAAAAATGGCAGAAAACCCGCCGATCTTACGCTGAGGTGGCGACTCAAATTAGAAGAAACACACAATGGACTCAACCAAGAAGATGCCCCACTCAATCTACGGGTAGAGGCAGTTTCCCACCTCAACAATCTACACTACGGCGACCAGCCCCATTGCCAACACCACCGGGACACCCACTACTGATGCATCCAACACACCCAGCAAACAGAAAGAGGAGTGACGCAGAAGCATACTTCCAAGAGACCATACGCCACCTACTGAACTACTGCTTCCCAGCACACCAAGTATGGCCACCAACAGGACCACATGTACATATTAACTTCTCTAAAATATGCTCATGTCTATGTTCAGTATTATATTTCAGATAACTGTTCACTACTTATGCAAGATGCCATCTGAGCCTAATATAAATTTCTTACTCATAGTTATCCAGCTATTATTAGTTATCGCAGGGCTAGAACAAAACCCCGGACCAGAACACAAGCAAATGAATGCAGCAGACGATATACAAACATATCTGTCATCATACACCAAAAATATCAAATTCATGCACATAAACATTCAAAGCTTGGTTAAAAAACAGGAAAAACTAAAGGACACATTAAAAGGTCTTAATAATACAGTGATTGGTTTAACTGAAACATGGCCAACGAAAAACATATCCACTCAATCGCTATCCTTGCCTAATTATATATAATACAGGCGAGACAGCTAGGGCTGTGTCAAAAAAGAGGTGGGGGAGTTGCACTGTACATTCCAGATCATAGACTAAAGAACTCAGGGGCATGAAAACAAATAAAATTGAATCAATATGGTATGAAATAGCAGGTTTAATAATAGGAGTCGTCTACAGGTCACCAAGTCAAAAAATTGATTACTTTCTCCAACATTTCGAAACAGAGATTGAGAATGCCATAAATGTAAATAAAAAAGTCATGATAATGGGATATTACAATATAAACCTATTGAACCCAAGCAGCTGTGATTACAACAAATACCCGTACATAGACTTGCTAGAAAAATACTGTATCACCAGTCTACCTACCAGATATGATAAGTCATCAGCGACCCTAATAGACCATTTCCTAATTCAAAAAGATGCAGAATATATCTCCTATAAGTCATTTCCCTGTGATTATTCAGATCATGATTTGATTACCACAATCTCTGACATAAAAACAAAGCAGGACCCCCCAAAGGGAATGGATTATGACAAGAGATATAAAAAACATTACAGCAGAACACTTCATATCAGACCTACAAAAAATGAATTGGGAAGGGATCTGCAAAACTACAGATATCAACAATCAAGTGGCTATACACCTATACAATATACAATACTGTCTAGATATACATGCTCCAATGCGACACATTAAACAAGTGCCGCGGAGCGACAGCGCTCATCTAACGTCTACTGCGG
>NW_014578449.1:10350-12696 GCF_000485595.1 Priapulus caudatus
CCAATTTCGGCACAGTGATGGCTTTTCCTATCACGGCTTTGACTATCACGAGCCTAGGTCGAGCCGTTTAGATTTGTGCCGCAATTCTGCATTTCCTCCCTATACCTTAAGTTAAGGAGGGAATGTTCCCCTTTCTTTTACACCTCTTGACCTTTGACCTTTGACCACCCAGCTTCGACATCCCAACTCGTTTTGACGATCCCCCCACGTCCCGAATATCGTGACTGTACGTCAAGCGGTTAAGATTTGTGCCCAAATGTTGACGCACGGACGCACGGACGGACGGACGCACGGCCGGACGCACGCTCATGCGATTCTACAAGCTGCATCTGACTATGGCAGATGAGCTAAAAAGGAGATAGAGATAATCCAGAGAACTACGTACAGATCTATCTCAATAGTTCATTGTTTTGGTAAGTTAATAGAAAAAGTATTATACACTAAAATCTGCGATTGCCTACAAAGAAACTCCTAACTATACAAAAAGCAATTTGTTTTCGGAAAAATCACAGTACCACTGACGCACTAATCACGACCACAGAGTACTGGAGGCACAATTTGGACAATAACAAATTTGTAGCGACCGCATTTTTTGACTTAAGCAAAGCTTTTGACAGCATATCCCACAAAACAATGCTTCAAAAACTAAAACAAGTAGGATTTGACACATACTCTACAACACGGATTGATAAATACTTAACAGACAGAAAACATTGAGTAAAAGTTAACAACACCACATCAGAATGGGGGGCTATTGTTAGAGGAGTCCCGCAGGGGACATTACTGGGACCGTTACTATTCTGCATATACATCAACAATATACCAAACATACTCGAAAAATGTGAACTGACCCAATATGCTGACGATACATGTATATATGCCACAAATTCAGATCCAAATGAAGCTAATAATACACTGCAAATAAATGTAGAAAAAATGTAACAAATTCGATTACCATAATTTACAAATGAACCCAGACAAAACAGAATTCATGCTATTTTGTACCAACAGTAATAAAATTGTGAATACTAACAAAATTGAGTTGGAAATAAGTAACAACTCGATGCCACAATCGAGAAAAGTAAATTTTTTAGGTATGTATGTATAGATCAGCATTTAACGTGGAATGACCATACTAACTACATAGTAGACAAGATGAGTACAAGTATATTAGCTTCCTCAGACAGATACGGGGACAACTACACACAAACAGAAAGCTGCAAATATACTCGTCACTCTGGCTGTCGCATCTCATATATGGATCTACTCTGCTTATAAATCTCCCCAAATCAGCTTTAGATAAACTAAACACACTAAAGAATTATGCTCTACGCATTATAACAGGTTATTCCTACAAAAACGCTACATCACAGAGACAGACAGAAGCAGCTACTAGAACTAGAGAGTAACTAAAAATACTTCCAATCGAATAGTATACCTAATTAAATACCACACAGTTATATTTATATGCAAATTTACTACATCCACCATCAAAACAAACCACTTAGAAATAATCACCTACCTTACCTGACAAATATTACATTAAATCAACAAGTAATATGTATGGACACAACTCTCTCACTAGGGAGACAATAAACCAATGGAATAAACTAGCAATAGACACAAAAAGAAGCCTTTACTTAGCACTTAAAGAAAAAAAATGTAATACAATTTTAACAACATATAGCAGATAGAAGAACAATGTTGCATTCTGAATGAATATGTGTCTATATTTATATAAATGTGTGTGTCTGTGTGCGTATATGTAATATGTAATCAAGAGTACATAATAGGAGATCTCCTATTACGTACTCTTGATGAAATGTATGTAATGTGTACGTATGAGTGTCGAAATGGTACCTTAATCACTTTGCTTGTAAAGACTTTACTAAAGTTTTTTTTTTGGTTTNGGTGGGTGAGGCAAAACGCAGTCCGACCCGCAAACAGAGACGTATATATATATATATATACGTTTATATATATATGGTATATGTATATGTATATCTATATGTTTATATATATATATATATTTATTTATTTATATATTATATATATATATATATATATATTGTTTCTTTATTGTGAGGGTACGTGGCGATGCTACATCGCTCACTATACATGACTCGCGTGGTACAGGTAAACAGACTAGATACGCATCGATGTGTGTATGTGTGCGTGCGTGCGTGCGTGTGTGTGTGTGTGTGTGCGCGCGTGTGTGCATGCGTACGTGCGTGTGCGTGTGTGCGTGTGTGTGTGCGTGTACGTGCATGCGGGTGTGTGCGTATGTATGTGTGCGCGCGTGTGTGTATATAGAGTTATAATCTATTTGTACACCGATGCGTTATT
>NW_014578449.1:13524-16145 GCF_000485595.1 Priapulus caudatus
AATATGATATATAATATAGATTAGATATTAGTGCTCAGAGATCAGTGCTCCAAGTGCCCGTGACGCAGCGCAAGACTTCGAGTTATTGAATATAGGGGGCGCTATGTGTGAAATCCACTTCCAGAATAATGGCGGATATGCGTGAAAGTTGGTAAAAGGAACGAATGTTATTGCCTCATACATATTTTGTCCAAGAGGGACTTTGTTTAGTTTGCCCGCGAAAAGTTTGTCAATGTCCCAGTCGTTCGTATGAATTCAGAAGGTTACGGAAGGGTTGCTACCGGTGAAGTGGAAAGCAGGTGATTTCATCATTCCTACATTTCTTACGTTGTCATTCTGTCAGAGTCTAGCTGCAAGTACAACTTGTTTATAAATTCGGACAACAGTTTTGGTTGCGATGACACTGCCACTGGCAGTGGCCGTAAAATGTGTTCGTTTTTTCCATGTAGTATTTTGCCTTTCTGCATTGAGAACACTACTACTAGGTCCAATCACTCGTACGTGTCAATGATAATGACTAATAGTAATGAGTAATGTTCTAACCGTAACCATAACCCTAACCTATTACTATTAGTATTATATTGATATAATATTATATTTATATTGATGTAAATGACATTGGTTTCATTGGGACCCATGTTCTCTATCCTTGAACCATAATGGCCCGTTTGCAAAAAATCAGTTCCCAATTTTCTTACAAATATTATCACGCATTCAAAGTAAATTTATAATTACACGAGTTATGTGGGCTATAGTCTACTAAAATATTTTAATCGTGAACGGGTTCACACACATCTGATCAATGTAATTAGGGTGGAAACTGTAGTATATATAGTAGTAGTAGTACTAGTACTAGTACAGTTGCTGAGTTGTAGCTGTAAGGCTGTATTATGAAAGTGATGGCCCAAGCTTAGTTTAACACCTCAGGTCAGTTTTAGCACGTATGCCATAACATTGCGGGGTGTGGCCTAATCGTGACGAATCTGTGCTGAGCTTTGTAATGGATGACCGTACGCGTAGCCACTGCGTAAAAAAATAATATGCATAGGTCAAACCAGTAGAATTGACAAGGATAGTCCATACCAGTACCAGGTGTCACTAGCCATAGCAATTACATTAGCAGAGAGTAAATCTTAGTCAATTGTTCTTGTAGTGACACCAATTTAAGACTTCATCCGGAGCATCTACCAGCAGCTGAAAACATGTAGGTTGGATGTGAACTAGTAACATTTTTTTACGAATATAAATTCACAAATAACTGCTAGATAACAGGTTATTAAGTTACTAATTCATATATTTGAGGTCGTTTTACAGATTATTTTTAGTGGTGAGGAAAGCATGTTTTTAGTGAACGTTTCTTAGTGATTCATTTCAATTAACATAAAAAAATTCAATTTCATTAAAAAGTAATTTCTTCAGTAAGCAATAAACGCTCAGTAAATTAATGAAGTGCAGCCAAATATGTTGTATTGATTTTGGCTTTTTGACATTTCCTTACAGGAAGCGTGCAGCTGCTAAACAGCTGATAGAGAAGTTATACTTCCAGTTAATGGAAGGCTGTGGGAACGGCGAGTGCATCAATGAACAGTGCGCCACTGGACGCAAGTCTGTGCTAACGAGTAACGATGCTGCTGCCCAGGCCCTGATGCTAGTCAGATCTGTAAGAAATAACTCAGTATTTTTGACCAGTATGAAATGAGCACTTAGGAAGCACCAAAAAATTGCAAAAACTAAAATCACGTTCTTCGGAGAAAAACCTACAGTCAGCTACATATATTATGCAATTTCATCAAGAAAATTGAACTATAAAATTAGCACAAAACAGTCTGTCATATATGCATTTGTATGTGCAAAGGTTAAGGTATGATTCAATGTCACTATGTGGAATGTATAAATTTCAGAGCCAAGCGAAGTTGTGTGGTATTCGTCCTGTCAAGGTTGCACGCCAAGGCACTGACCTGCAGTCACCCTCTACTAGCAGTCAGGAAGAGCCGCTAAATGTTATACTCAGGGCTCCAGGTAAGCACACAATATACAGTTATAGTGAATGTGTTGATTCCTAATTGGTCAAAGAAGAGCAAATTCAATACAGTGCAGGGACTATGTAGAGGCTAATAATGTCATTTGTAGTAACCATGAAGTCCTCAGTGTTTGTCACACCTATTGAATACAGCTACCTGCAAGTGCAATGGGTGCATACTTGCTCATCCCAGGGTCTCTTCTGAGGGAAAATTAGACAAAGGAGGTAATGCCCAGTTTGGGGAAAAAATGCATGCTGGATACAAATACAGGATGTATTGATATACTTATAGGTACATAGATACAGGATATACTTATCAGTAAATACAGGAACATTTTCACAACGGCGATGTTAAATTTGACAACGGCGGTGCGCCACTGTGCCTCTTATGTATAAGAAACCCTGTATATTGTGTTTGTTTGCTTGCAGGTAAGAGCATGAAGAAGGTGGACTTCATGGTGGACGGGCAGGGCCGGCCGTGGACGTGGGTGATGGGCGAGCACACGGACGACCGCAGCGTAGAACAGATCCTTGAGGAGGAGGAGCACAGCAAGGCCCGCACCATTGCCGAGCAGGAGGCCGAGCAGCTCAGGTGAGGACA
>NW_014578449.1:16155-20483 GCF_000485595.1 Priapulus caudatus
AGTACATCAACATCGTCTTGCTTTTAATGTACAAAAGAATATGCCCCCATGTAAGCTTACACTGTAACATCGACGCCTGTACCCCCCTCTGCTAATGGAAGTACAGTAACAAGAAATTTTACATGCCCGCTATCAGGAGCGAATAATTATGTTATTATTCCCTCCTGCGACTATCGGTTTTAAACTCATCATTGCAACTACAGCACGCACGCGCACATGTTATGTTGACTCGACTAAAAACGAAACTAGGGCAGTATATTAAAGGGCACCGACGGCAATTACACAAAAGGGTAAGGCAGGTGACTGCCGTCGGTCGGGTTGGATTTTCAGGGGCAGTACGGCGATTGATAGGGGCACCGACGGCAATTGCCGTCGGTGCCGTCGGTTAATTCGAGCCCTGGGTTATAGCACTTGATCTCTGATGCGTGACCATCTGTGTTGTTATCAGGGTAAAAAATACACGGGAGTGATGAGCGATTCGCTTTTCAAACCTCCGAAATCGCTCCCGAGAGGCTCAAAATAGCTCCCGTAAAATTTTTGACAACAGCTATTTTTCCCACATACTTGAAAAAGAGCTCCCGTGGAATTTTTTTTTTTTTACCTTGATTGTTATCGTGTGACGTTGCAGGCAAGGCTATTCCATTTCTTACTGAGGAAAGCATGTACGAGGTTCTACAACGGTGCGAACAGCAGAACAACTACTCCGAGCTTATACGGACTATCGGGCACGTGTTCTCTGACCCAGCCGTGCTCAACCGCAGCTTCCTGCTGCCGGTGGCGCCACCTAAGCCCGATGACGCATGTAGTGAGACGCCACTGTGCAAGGAGGAGAAGCGTGCGCTCGAGGGCGACCAAGACAAGGACACCGACTCGACGCAGGTGATGGAGGACGCGGACTGCGCTGGCGCGGCGGCGTCGGACGCGGCCGCCACGGCTGCGGACGCGGTTGCTGCGGAGACGACGGACGCCGTCGCGGTGGACGTCGCGGCCGTGCGCCGCGTGTACGCGCGCCTGTTTGCGATCGCCGGCCTGCCGTTCCAGGACTCGCTCATCAACGCGATGACGTCACTCGCACAGACGCTCCGCTTCGAGGCGAAGTACAACGGCACGGCACTGGAGCGCGCCGGCACGCACGCGCTGCACGCATTCATCGTGCTCATGGAGATCCCCGAGCTGCACAGCACCGAGTACCTGAAGGCGGCGCTGCCGGAGCTCTGCCGCGCCGCCGGCGAGCTGTCGGTGGGGGCTCGCGCTCAGCTCGCACGCGCCTGGTCGACGTACGACGCGGCGCGGCTGCACACGATGGCGGCGACGCTGCAGCAGCTGCTGACGGTGCGCATCGTCGACGCGCAGTGCGCGCGTGGCTACGCCGTCGCCGACGACGATACGGTGCAGGCGGCGGCGAAGCTGCTCAAGGTCGTGTTCTACGCGAGCCTCGTCAGCGGCCGCTTCAGCCCCGCGGAGCAGGTCGCCGCCGAGCGCGCGCTCGAGCGTGCCGACGACGAGTCAATGGCCGACTTCTTTCAGGGCGCCATGGCCCCGAAGGAAGCGAAGGCGCCGGCGGAGGATGCGCTGGCACGCGCGCTCTCCGTGCACGTCGTCGACTGCCTTGCGCCGGCCGTCGCGCACGCCCACTTCCAGAACGACGTGCTGAGTGATCAGCTGGAAGCCGATCGCAGCTTCCATGATCGCTTCGCCGTCGACTTCCCGTTCCTGCTGACGATCCAGGCGAAGGTGCAGGGCATGCACTTTGAGCACCGGCTGCGCATGTACCACGAGCGGCGCTTCTCCGTGCTGCAGGCGCTCGTGCACGACGCTCCGCCCAACCCCTACCTGCGGCTGCGCGTGCGCCGCGATAACATCATCGACGACGCTCTCGTTCGGGTGAGCATGCCACGCGCTGGGTAGGGGGCGCCACGAGGGTAGCGGGCAGGTCGTGGGCGAGGGCATTCCACTAGGGTGCGCCACGAGGGCAGCCGGCAGGTCGTGGGCGAGGGCATTCCACTAGGGTGCGCCACGAGGGTAGCCGGCAGGTCGTGGGCGAGGGCATTCCACTAGGGTGCGCCACGAGGGTAGCCGGCAGGTCGTGGGCGAGGGCATTCCACTAGGGTGCGCCACGAGGGTAGCCGGCAGGTCGTGGGTGAGGGCATTCCACTAGGGTGCGCCACGAGGGTAGCCGGCAGAGTCGTGCGAGGGCATTTCCACTAGGGGTGCCGCCTAGCAAATGTGGCGAGGGTGTTTCACTAGGGGAAAGAGGACAGCATTTCCACGTAGCAAGAGCACAAGGTCATAGAGTGATCAGTTGGTAGTTATGTCCCGACGGTAGGGAGACGTCACCAAGAGAGCATGCATGGGGGATCATTCGTTGCTGGTTGTCATTTCAGTTCCGTGTGGCTTCCTGGAAAACCTAGAAAGCTACAGTGTATTGAAAACACGCTATTTTCCAGGTCTGAAAAGTCCTGCAAAATTATTGTTGATCATTGGCTTTGGCAACATGATGCCATCTTTGGGCTGAGGCATGAAGACTTGCATTGCCAGAGTTTGTGCACAATCGGTTGATGGAGGATACTTAGGCACATGATTCTAATCAACTCAAATCTTGCTGTCGGCCCAAAAAACTGAAACTCTTGGAAAACTCTCTGAAAAGAATGCTTTCTCTTCAGTGTGCAAACCCTGAACTGCTTATCTGCCGGATCGCTGGCGGTGCAGGTATTTTTTTTTTTTTTTTTTTTTTTTTTTTTTTTTTGTTTCTTCTGAGGAAAGAATTAGACAAAGGAGGTAATGGGCTAGTTGGCTGGAGAAAAAATGTGCATGATGTTCGAGGAAGTATGCAGGGGATGTATTGATATACTCTATAGGTATAAGATACAGGATAGCTACTTAATCATACACCTACAGGAACATTTCCAGCAATTGGCGATGATTACAATTTGAGAATGGCAGTGTGCGTACTGGGCCTCTTATGTATAGAGCAAACACTGAGTTATCGTGTTGCAGGCTGGAGATGATGTGATGGAGAATCGGCACCGCTGAAGAGCAGTGTGTACGTGGAGTTTGACGGAGAACAGGGCATCGACGCAAGGGTGGCGTCTCCAAGAGTTCTCCAGTAGTCGTTGGACAAGCGCTCTTCAAGCCGGACTTTGTGAGAGTTGCCTCCTCTGTTGAACTTCTATTTCCTTTGTACCTTCACTTCTTCCTCTTTTCTCGGTTAACTAACACTACACTCCGGCTAGCCACTGCCAGCACGCATCAGACCTGCACGATGTGTTGAAAGCCTAAGTCTCCAGGGCTACAGCTCTGGTAATTACCGTGGTACAGCCTTCACTGTGTATCTTATTATCTGTGTGATCATTCTTGCTCTATGTTGCTGTATTGGTTATGGCCCTTACTCTGAGTCTACTGTTTGTTGACCTTCTGGCGATGGTGCCTTGCCTTTTGAGCCAGTGTTGCAGGCCATGCATTAAGCATTTCACAACTGTGTGTTTACACTTTTACAGCCGATGCTCACGCTGCGTCGTTCACGTTGTTTCACGCGATGTTCACCTGTGTATTATACTTTGCTATCAGCCGTGTTCACTTGTTTCAGCGATGTTCATTTTCGCTGTGTATTTACGTGTACATGCCGTGTTTCACCTGCATGTTTTTGTTCAGCAATGTTCACCTGCATGTTTACTGGTTTCAAGTGATGTTCACACTGCATGTTCCCTTGTTTTAGGATGTTCACCTGTGCATGTTTACTGGTTTCAGTGATGGTTCACCGTTGCCGATGTTCACTTTGACCCAGCAATGGTTCACCCTGCATGTTCCGACTTGTTGCAGCGATGTTCACCTGTGTATTTAGCTGTTCAGCGTCTTCACCGACTGCATGTTCACTTGCCCAGCATGTTCAACCTGCGCGTTCACTTGTTTTCTTCGCGATGTTCACCGCTGCCGTGTTTACCTGTTTCTGCGATCTTTACTGCACTGTTTACTTGTTCTGCCTAATGCTTCACGCTGCTGTTTATGTTTACCTGTAGCAACGATGGTTCACACCTGCGTGTTCACTTGTTTCAGCGATGTTCACGCTGTGCATGTTACTGGTTCAGCGATCTTCACCTGCATGTTCACCCTGTGCATGTTTAGCTTTTTCAGCCGATGTTACACTCTGCTTCGAGCCATTTCATCTGCCATGTTTAACCATCTTCAGAGATGTTCACGAATGCTCATGTTTACACTGCCTTCCAGAAGTGTTCAAACGCTGCATGGTTTACTTCGTTCAGCGATGTCACCTACGTGTTCACTTGTTTCAACGATGTTTCCACTGCATGTTACCTGCGCTTCAGAGATTG
>NW_014578449.1:20508-39649 GCF_000485595.1 Priapulus caudatus
GGCAGCAGCTTATTCATCTTTGATCGGCAGAAGGTATCGGTTGCAAAGGATGCACCCCGAGAGGCAGAGGAGAAGGCCGGGAGTTAAAAAGAGTCCCACTGTTCAATAAAGTTCGAAAAGCGTGTGGTTGAGCATTCACTGAGTACAACATCAACCCAAATACAGCTGATTAATCTAGTGAGATGGCACCATGCCAAATAATATGAAATAAAAAGGACAAACAAACCAGAGCCAAAAAGGGCTCATAAGATCTGTCATGCTACTCCAATTAATCTTCATAAGACATTCTTTTCTAGGTAAAGTTTCCATAAATTACTAGGGCCAACTAAAATAAATTAATCATGATATAAACAATATAAATATCCACATACTAATCAGTTAGATACTTATATATGTGGATTTCAATGTGGCCTATTAATTGAATGATAAACGTGAATTACAGGTATTATAAAGGATAAAATAATGGCGCTTTAACCACCTCAACTCAATAATAGCAGCTAAAAACTTTGCTCTTGGCTAAACAGTTTTACTAAATTATATCTTTAGGTGACACCAGCTGTAACCAGCAGACCGGTCATTAGTTGGGTTGCCAGTAAACAATCATTGAAAATCTGGTTTGTACGTAACATGCATAAATTAGGCACAACTAATATGAATTGTGCATGAAGGTTATATCACAGGTGACTAAATTACAACAAGGTGTCAGTCACTCTAGCAATTCGCCTAGTCAGTAGGACTTAGATAGCCATATTCACCTTACTATTAATATAGCATGCATGAGAAATATGAATCAGCAATCCTACTTGACGATTGTGTTGCAAGCTGGACTCTTTGTGGCTTCGATGCACTTTTTCTATGACTTACGTACCTGTGTCTACACTACTATTTGCTTGGATTCTCGATGCTGCCTAAATCACTACAAACGTTAGCAGCATAAAGTATAATTTTGGCTACGTGCGAAAAAAATACTGGTCACATATATTCATTACTATCCACACACAGTCTGAAATGAAGATTTGACAAGAAAATCTATATACACGTACAAATGATAGATTAACAAGCGTTCATTGAGCTACGTAAGCAAGAAAATAGAACCAAAAACGAAACATGTCTGTGGCGTCGACTAATAATTCCTCACACATGTGTATATATACCGAGATTGACCAGGGTTTCATTATACATAAGAGCACAGTGCCCCCCGCCGTATGTCACAATTTAACACCATCAGCTGTGTGTGAAAATGTTCCTTGTATTTACTCCGATAAGATATCCCTTATTATGTACCTATATAAGTATATCCAAATACATCTGGTATTCTGTATCAAGCGCATGCATTTTACTTCCCCAAACTGGGCATTACCATCCTGTTGTCAAATTTTCCCGTTCAGAAGAGACCCTTGGATGAGCAAGTATGGCACCCCATTGCACTTGCATGCGTAGCTGTATTCAAATAGGTGTGACAAACACTGAGGACTGTCAATGGTTACTACATATGAACATTATTCACCTCATCATAGTCCCTGACATGTAATTGAATTTGCTCTTCTTTGACGCAATTAGCGAATCAACACAATTCAGCTAGTAACTGTATATTGCTGTGCATACCTGGAGTCCCTGATATAAATTGGCGCTCTTCCTGACTGCTAGTAGAGGTGACTGGCAGGTCATGCCGTGGCGTTGGCAATCCTTGACAGACGAATACCACACAACTTCGCTTGGCTCTGAAATTTATACACTTCCACATAGTGACATTGAACAACCTTACCCTTTGCACATACAAATGCATATATGATCAGACTGTTTTGGTGCTAAATATTTATAGTGTCAATTTCTGATGAAATTGCATTAATATATGTAGCTGACTGTAGGTTTTCTCCGAAGCACGTGATTTTAGTTTTTTTTGAATTTGTTTGGTGCTTCCCTAAGTGCTCATTTCATACTGCAAAAATATACGCGATTATTTCTTACAGATCTGACTAGCAAATCTAGGTCCTGGCAGCAGCATCAATTACTCGTTGACACAGACTTCGGTCCCTGGCGCACTGCGTTCATGGTGATGCACTCGCCGTTTCCCAGAACAGCCTTCCATTAACTGGAATATAACTTCTTCTATCAGCTGTTTAGCAGCTGCACTGCTTCCTGTAAGGAACATTCAAAAGAAGGGCCGAAATCAATACAACATGATTTGCTCGCCGACTTCATTAATTACTGAGCGTGTTATTGCTTACTGAAAATCTAACTTTTTAATGAAATTGAAATTTTTATGTTAATGAACAGATCACTAAGAAACGTTCACACTAAAAACATGCTTCCCTCACAACACTAAAAAATAACTGTAAAACGACCCGGCCAAAATATAATGAATTAGTAACCGTTAATTAACCGTTATCTATCATTATTTGTGAATTTATATTCCTGAAACATACAAATGTACTTAGTTCGACATCCAAACCTACATGTATTCAGCTGCTGTAAGAATTGCTCTCCGACTGAATCTTAAATTGAGTAGTCACTAGCAAGCACAATCTGCATCTAAAGATTACTCTCTGCTAATGTAGATTGCTCATGGCTATTGACAGCCTGGTACTGGGTATGGAGCTATCCTCTGTCAATTCAACTGGTTTTGACCTATGCATCATTATTTCCTTTTCGCAGTGGCTACCGTGCAACGGTCATGCCCATTACAACGCTCCCGAAGCACACACGATCTCGTCCACCGATTGAGGCCACAGACGCCACGCATGTTTATGGCATACCGTGCAAAACTGGACCTGAGGTGTTAAACATAAAGCTGGGCCAGTCCACTTTCATAATAGCAGGCTCTACGAGCTACAATCTCAGCAACTAAGTATCTCTAACGAGTACTACAACTACTGATATATTACTACAGTTTACCACCCTAATTAAACATGAATCCAGATGCTGTGTGAACAGCCGTTCCACGCGTGGGTGCGGATTAAAAATATTTAGTAGAACTATGACACCACATAACTCTGTAATTATAGAATTTACTTTGAAATGCGTGATAATACCTTGTAAGAACACATTGGAACCTGGATTTTTTTGCAAACCGGCGCATAGGGCTTCAAGATAGAGAACATGGTCTCTCCAATTGAACACTCCAATGTCAATTTATCAGTCAATCACCATAACATATTATCATATTATCATCAATACTAATACTAGATCCTCCAGGTTACGGGTCCATGGTTATTCGGTTAACCCGACCAGAGCTGTGTTGACAACGTCAATACAGCCGGCTGACATCCATGCACCATTGAAAAATCTTGTAGACTGTACAAAAAACTCCCACCTCGAATGTCAATTACGTCATATCTCCAATAAAATGATCATCTAAGGCATTTCTCGCTTTGTTTTGTAACAAATATAAAACCTTCGACCCTTATAGTATTCCAGCAGTTAGTTACTTTATAAAACAAATAACTCATTTTGCCTGTGCCCACGAGCGATGCCCACACACACATCATATCAATGCATGTCGTCCCCATTGACTTGTGCAGCCCTCCAGCCCACCCAGTAATTAGAACCTCCAGTGGAGGAAAAGCAATACGTTAACTAACCCCACTCGCCATGTTGCACTGGCGCATGATTTTCGATACGGCACGCGCGGTAATTCTCTCAATGCAAAGCCCGACAATATACGACCTACCATCAGTGCCTGCTCGAGTGGGCAGCGTTTGCTCGACTACTGTGCGCGATTCCGTAAGGAACGATGGCGAAGCATGCAAGATGTAAAGTAATCCGAGTTCATCAGAGCCCCTATAAAGTAGTAATCAAATTAGAGATACATTCGAATAACCAGGAATCTTCATCTAGCAAACAACCGGTAATGAGATAAGTAATACTCATACATGCCTGAGTGGTATCAAGATCAATGTGACATCCAGTGGTGGAGTTGAGCTTGTCCTGGTGCGTTCTCTAGACGACTATCATGAGTGTGACAAATTCAGGTCCATTGACTCGTCCGAGCCGACTGTTAGTTGCACTGAACATGGCAGACATGCGCTGTCTGTTGTTTTGATTTCCACACAATAATCTCAACAGAAGAACGCGAGAGCACATATGACACTCAATAAAAATAAGACGGCGCCCGCGAGGTAAACTGCCCCAACGCAGTTACCCGAGCAAGCCCCCAGATGGTTACCTCACTAGGCTGAGTGTCCTAAAATAAAAATTGGCGTGTTTGAGAGGGGAGCAAGACATGTCCCGAGCCCCATGGCGTAAGAAGCGATGTTCGAAATACCCCGCGACAACACACATCACTATAGGTAAGGTATCGGTTAGAACTCATGTATCAATCTGTATGTAATAAGGAACCCATGCGAACTAAACCCGTTTCTGGAGCTAGTAGCGCATTTTGAGCACAGCCCATTATCAACTTATGCACCTGCAAGACAACAGCCTTATCTAGTGACTCTCACCACCTTAGTAGTAATGGTTGTGCTCCCAAAATCACGAAAAAAGTGGACACACGCTAAAATCACTCACCAAATGAGAAAATGAACATCACGAACCACGATTTAACGCGGCCACCTGAAAGCGAATTATGGCCATTAGTTCCATCGCGAAAGGACCACACAAAACGAAATACCCGACATTTCCCCGATCATTTGATAAAAGCAATGCTCTGCTCACTTGTCAGCTCCCAACCTCTTGACAGAAACGAAACGACCCCGAATAATCAATGTACAAAAAAAAACCATGGAGATTCCTACCTCGCCTTCCAAGCTTTCGAAACCCGGAAAGACACTCTCCACAAGGTGAAACTAACCATCGGTATATGGCCTTGCACCGTCTAATAGAGCCTTGCTGACATTCCCACTGCTGTCCAAAATCAACTGACAACAGTTATGGCACTGGGGACAGGACGAAACACTCGTTACGCGTCGGAAGCGAATGGAACCAGAACTAGAGATCAAACCACGTCAAGCCGCTGTCTTCGGAACAAAAAATGAAAGCCTATTAGGCACATAGACCACCGCGAGATAATCATTCGCGGTGAACCAACGTTCACATCTACTAGTCACTGCCAATGAAAAGCGCGAGAAGGAATTAATACTACCTATCAAGGCAGAAAAGGGAAGTGTGGTTATGTGGCGGCACACCCTATTAGGTACTTAATCCTAACTCGATAACCGGTCCTTGCGCGAGGCTAAACTTTCAATGCTGGCTGAAACTTTGGAAGCGAAAGCAAATGATTAGCTCTGAAGATGAGTGGTTGTAAACTCGCCACTGACCCACATTGCGAGCGCACATATATATAGTACGTAGATCTATAGTTACTTAGATAAGAAGTGCATATATAATTATTAAATGATATTAAGTACTAGTAAAGGTAAAGCGAGAGATAAAGGATCTAAGATATGGAAAGAGATATACGTATCCAAACAAAAACCTATTCATAAAATGAAAATAGAAAGGGGCGAATAGATTAACGTATTAAATGATTTTAGATGGTGTTGGGTGTTAAATCCTTATAATGTATTTACCATAATTAATCTAAAGCTGCCAATTCAATTAAATATCATTTTTAACATATTTATTCCATTGATATATAAATAATTTAACTTTGAGTGTAAAATAATGATAAAGTTCTATAGACGACATTATTATAGACTTATGACTTGTTAAAGTTTCAAGTATAAATGGTTATCCTAAAATACCATATCAAAAAAACAAAGTCACTTTTTAATTACTTTCAATCAAGTTGGTTAATTATTATATGGTGATTTATTAACGTGATTAGATGAAATCATATCATAATTATAATATGCACATGTGCAGCCCACAATATATTGGATTTCTGGGGAGGCCTGAGTCGGAAGGAAATGGTTATAAGGAGTGAATTTATGATACCTATCATATAATTGACAGTCATAATAGCAATAATTTGATCTATTAGTAAGAACTAGAAAAACATGGGTATTACTAAAATAGATCCTATCACTAAAACGATAATAAAAGTCCTAGGAATCATGTTGGGATTGTGAACTCAGAGGTTAATAGTAATTATTATATCCTAATAGTTATAATCTAAGAGTTGTCGAGAATTAATTGCCACTCAATTGGTTCCATTTATAATAATTTATATATATCTATAAAATTCATATTGCATAATTCAATACAAATACATAGGCCGAATTAAGGCAAAAATGCCTACCACATATGCAAATTAGACATCCGGTCATAGGCTTTTCTTAGTTTAAATGACCTAGCGTACTGGGAGATCGCATAAAAATTCGGTGTACAACAATCAAATATATACGGTTCTTAGAGTATAGGTACTTAAAAATGGATAAAATTCTACCCGAGAAATACAAAGTTACCTAATACGAGTCTCAGATCTACCGATTACAACCATAAAAGAAAGTAGTGAAACCTCGTGAGATAGACTATATCAAAAGATAGCCCTAAATTGTCAAGCAAATAAAAAAACCAAACACACAACCAGCAAGAAAACTATAACTCCACAGCACATAACTATTCTGGTACTTAACTAAAATTTGTAAAACGACCACAGCATTAAGCCGAGATATATACGAATTACACTCCTAAAAAAAAACTCAGGAAAAGCCATTACCACACAACACGTTTGCACTATAAAACCCAACAATTATCCGTGACACACACACCTGCCAATAAGCGAGCAATCACCGTACCTGTACTACGAAGAATCACCATAGGGTATACCACTACATGATATAGAACCTATTGTAACCACAGGTCATAGCCAGTTAGATACACCTACTTAACTAAAATGTAGTTAACATACATAGTATCTCGTTAGATCTGGTCCTCCAACAATAACGTAGCTAACCCCGAACCCCTTTATACCAGAAAGTGTAGGGCCTAAACACACTAGTCCCACAAAAAACCTACCTTATTACCGATCCCCAGATCGGTTTTGAGGTGGGGAGGTCCGACTATTTGACAGATGGCCGTTTACTACCGCCCCCTCCACTCTATCTCTCATCAACTTATTCTAGCGTTGAAGAGCATCGTATCTTAACACACTCAAACACGCCAACACACTCTGTATAATATAGACTCAAACATACCCTCCATAAATCTATCAACAAACCTAATCTCACCTCAAAAACCATACCCTCGATTCATATGATATCTCATCTACATCCTGTATGATTATCCTGAATACGTATAAACCAACCGCACCCAATCTGTCACAACAATTACCCTAATCCAATTATAAAAAAAACCTGTAAATTGGTTTGTGAGTTAAAATCGAGTATATGAAAAATTATCACTAATTTTTAAATGTGTATTATTCATCCATCTGACGAGATTATTCATTTCTGTGAGTTAAGAAGCATCATTAATATAATATGCTCAAAATTCTTAAAAACAAAAAAGCAAAATGCTTGAAATAAAAGTGTTTCAGAGAGAATCTATTACCTATGAAAGTCTAAGATGGAATACGGAGCAGCCGCTGCAGTTGTTAACACACTCCAACGTTGCAAAGATACCTTCGTCACACCACGCCCCAAGCTGAGCGTTCAAAACGACCACACATCACACACACCACGCAACTGAACACAGGAGCCACGGCCCCCGCCCACCAACCCACCCCCCGCACCGACACACCCGACACCGCACCCCGCACCAACGCACTACCCACCAAGGGAATTGGCGCGCACACGCGGTGTAAAATCACCATACAAACCAACAACATCGCCATCACCGCGACCCCAAAGCGCACCAGCCTGTAAAAGAGCAACATTTAAGAAAGAAAACCCCAACGAGCAGCATCACGCGCATTATGCAGCATATAGCTATGATCTATTGACGATTACATAGCCGATGTCACTAGTACGATGACAGTGTATCGCGCGTGACAGCATGACGCAGTTACGACTGACATTACATACATACATACATACATTTACATACTTACATCGATCAGTTAGCGCCCTAGTGCGCAGTTGTCGCGTTATAATGTCGTGGTCGCCCCACGACCGACGGCGCCGTGTCACTGATGTAAAGTGGCTAATGTGTCGCACCGTCGGCAGGTGACCGCGTGACGAATTGTGGCCGATCACCGACCGCCAATATGCGCCCCTAACATAGCGTGTCAGTGAAATCACGCGATCGCACCGTGCCACGTGCCCGAGCTACGCCGCGCACCTGGTCACAGACTGCATCTGACGCCCACACACAAACATTGCGCGACAGGTCCTCAGCCGGGCTTCCAAGTGGTCAACCGTGCCCCGCGCCCTTAACACCCGGCTTCCAATGCTCCTGCAAATTTTAGAACCGACCCGTTTGCGATTGTCCCGTCAATGAGCATAACACCCCACCACACACACCTATATAATACCCACACTCACATAACAACCTCCTATCGACTTCACACAACTTGACTGAGCGAGCAGTAGCGGCATTTACATTAATGATAATATACGCTATACTCAAAATGGTATAAAGGTATAATATAAGGCATTTTAATTAGGCTGGAGCCTTTCACCTAACCATATGCAAGCCACACTAAACCACCGCACCTAAGGCGTCGGAGCACTGAACCACGCAACGGCACCCGCAACGCGCACACCAAAAGACAGTGGCGGGCGGGTATTCGCGGTTCACAATACACACCTGCACGAGACAGGGTAGTTCGGCGAGGACTTGCTTTCCATGACGGCAAAGAATAAGGAGGCACACATGAACTTGGGAAGGGTGACCGGTCTCTCGTGGGGTTAGTCTTAATTATTTTCTCTGTCGCACCCTACGACAAAGACATTTGCGGCCTGCGGTGTATAAACGCCAATCCAATCTGCGCGCCCCACATGCTGTTGAAGCCGGGTAAAAAAATAAAGAATCATACCCGCCATACGAGAGACTGGTTCCAGTTGTGTGTTGTGTATGTTGTGTGTGCGTGTGTGCCGTTGTGCGGTTGAGCGTGTTGTGTGCTGTGTGCGTGTGCGTGTCGTGTTGTCGTGTGCGTGTGTCGTTGTGCGTGTGCTGTGCGCGTCTGTCGCGTGGCGCGTTCGGTGCGTGTGTTGGTATGCTATGGTATGTTGTGTTATGCTAATGTTTATGTATGTAGTATGTATGTATGTATGTTATGTAATGTTTGTATGTATGAGTAGTATGGATTGTAAATGCGTGTGGTGTTGCGTGTGCAGTGTATGGGGTTGTGCGCGCCGCGTGTGTGTGTGAATGTCGGTGTGTTCGTGCCTGCTGCGCTGTGTGTGATGTGTGTGTGCGCACGTGTGTGGCATATATCTTTTGACAAACGGGAGGCTGTACTCCTGCCGCGCGTCCGTCCTACTGACTTTCAAAGAAAATAGTATCTTCAAAACTACTCAAAGCATTTTTTGCTTTTTTTTAAGAATTTGACCTTAAAAAAAAAACCTTAATTAATGATTGCTTCTACCAGAAATGATAATTTTTAAAATAATTATTAAATAAGTGAAATTTACTATGAAATCACACCATTTCCTTTTTTGTAAAAATTGCTGAGGTTAAAATTTTCAGTTAAAATATTGATATATGACTGCGAAGTTCTAAATATCAAGTTAATTTTTCCGTTTACTGTAAATACATCCCCAACTTAAAGTGAGAAGTATAAATGGTTTAAACCGCGTCAATCCTGCTAAATCAGTACCTCACCGGCTGGCACTCAATACCCGTCTGGACGGGCTAATTAGCCTAGTGTGTATATACATGGTGTAACTATGAGCACAGACTTAACGATACATGTATGTACCACTGTATTATGTATCCAATGTATCCATTTGTTGTCCCAATGATCCATGTTATGTATTCAATGTATCCGTTGTCTGTGGTATGAGTGTCCGAATGGTACCTTAAATCAACTTTTGCTTGTAAAGACTTTCCCTGAAGTTTTTTTTTTTCTGGTATCAATTTTTTTCTAATGTTGTCTTTCACTTTACTAGTACAGAATATGCTGAAGTTTTTTTCTTCCTGTTTTTTTTTGTTTTTTTTTTTAAATTTTTTTTTTAAATTTTTTATTTATTTATGTAATTGTAAGTGTACTTGTACTGTATTGTATCGTCAGAAAATTTTATCATTTTAACTACTCAACACTATTGCTTTTACCCGATTTTTAGTCAGTCGTAGTACATGTATTTGTATCTGAATTCATGCAATAAAGATTTAATAATAAATAATAACAAGAGTGCATTATGCACTCTTGATAATAATAATAATAAACCGCTCCAAGTCACTGATCTCTATAATATAGATATATATATATTATATTTTAATATTCTATATTTAATAAGATAATTATATTCATTATTATATATAATATATATATATTTATATATTATAACTATATTCCATTATATATATATATATTAATATATATATAATATTAATATATATATGTTATATATATATATTATGAATATACTATATATATATATTATATTATATTATATATATATATATATATATATATTATATATATATATAGATATAATATAATATGAATATAATATAGATTAGAATTTATTATTGCCAAGATCAGTGCTCAGCAAAGTGCCCGTGACGTCAGCGCAAAGGAACTTTTCGAAGTTATTTGAATATATGGGGGCGCCCTATTGTGAAAGTACCACTTCGCAGAATAATGGCGGATATCGTGATAGTGGTAAAAGGAAGATGTTATTGCATCATTTACATATTTTGCTTCCTCAAGAGGGACTTTGTTTTAGTTTTGCCCGCGAAAAAGTTTGTCAATTGTCCGCATCGTTCGTAAATGAATTCAGAGTTTACGGAAGGGTTGCTTACCGGTGAAATTGGAAAGCAGGTGATTTCATCATTCCTTGACATTTTCTTAGTCGTTGTCCATTCTGTCAGGAGTCTAGCTGGGCAAGTACCAACTTGTTTATAAATTCGGACAACATAGTTTTGGTTGCGATGACACCTAGCCACTGGGCAGTGCCGTAAAATGTTGTTCGTTTTTTTCCATGTAGTAATTGTTGCCTTTTCTGCATTGAGAACAGCTACTAACTGAAGGTCACATATACTCGTACGTGTCAATCGATAATGACTAATGAGTTCTACTAACCGTAACTAGCCCAAGAAACGGTAATTGCTAGGGTTAAACGATACCGTTTCCATTTCTTGCCACACAATTCCTTGTAGTTGGCTCGGTATTCCAACCATCGACAACAGCTACGCGTCACATGTAATAGCTCAACAGAATCTATAAACCTCTGCTTGCTCGCGGTACTGGCGCTTATTGTTTGGGCGCCTACTTATTATATTGAGTTATGCCGTTTTGCTGAAGATTATTGGATTCAAAACGAACAGAGCACGCCGCCAATGTCTGCCATGTTTAGTGCAACTAAAAATGCGGCAATGGACCTGATTTTTTCACAGTGCGTAGGCCAAATATACAAACGCAAAGTACATACTTCGCAATGATAATTTTAAGTTGTTGTAGATTGACGATTCCTGGTTTCATGTTTTAATATTTATATATATACGAGTATAGTGAGCTTCTTTATGCTCTGCGCCAACGTGACAGTAGCAACGCTATTATTTATGTCGTTTGCGCGTTTGCCGGCGCGTGCCGTTCGTAAGAATCATGCGCAGTGCCAAACATGGCGGTTGCGTTTTTTAGTTGAAATTTTCGGTTTGGCATCTTGAAATTTACAACTGTGCACAGCAAACTGAGTATTATTTTAATACAAACGCTTGGAATACTATAAGGTGAAGGTTTATTCAGTTTGAATACAAAACAAGGCAGAAATGCTTAGATGATCAATTTTATTTGAGCATATACGTAATTGGTTCGGTAGTTTTTTTTGTAACAGCTACAACGATTTTTTCAATGGATGGATGTCAGGCGTGTATTGACTTAGTCCAACACAGGACTGGTCGGGTTAAACCGTAAACCATAACCCTAACTTATTGTATTGATATTGATATAATATTATTTTATTATTGATGTAATGACAATTGGGTTTTCATGGACCCATGTTCTCTATCCTTAACCTAATGGCCCGTTTGCAAAAAATCAGTTCCCGCAATTTTCTTACTAAATATTATCACGCCATTCAGAAGTAAATTTATAAATTACACGAGTTTGTGGGCTATATCTACTAAAATAATTTGTAATCGTGACGGGTTACACACATCTGATCAATGTAATTAGTGGAAACAGGGGGGGGGGGGGGGGGGGGGGGGGGACGGGGGGGGGGGGGGGGGGGGGGGGGGGGGGGGGTTGGGGGGGGGGGGGGGGTAACCGTATATATTGAGTATTAGTAGTACTAAGTACTAGTACAGTTGCTGAGTTTTAGCTGTACAGGCTGTATTATTGAAATGATGGCCAACTAGTTTACACCTCAGGTCAGTTTTAGCAGCGCTTATGCCATAACATGGCGGGTGCTGGCCTAAAATCGTGGACGAATTGTTGCTGAGCCTTTGTAATGGATGACCGTACGCGCGTAGCCACTGTCGTAAAAAAATAATATGCATAGGAGTCAACAAACCAGTAGACATTGATCGAAGGATAGTCCATACCAGTACCAGGTGTCACTAGCCATAGCAATTACATTAGGCAGAGAGTAAATCTTAGTCAATTGTTCTTGTAGTGCAACATTAAGAACTTTCATCCGAGGAGGCGGGGGGGGCATACTCCAGCAGGCTGATAAACATGTAGTTGGATTGAACTATACATTTTTTTACAGCAATTAACATTCAACAAATAACTGCTAGATAACAGGCTATTAAGTTAACTCAATTCATAATATCTTGAGGTCGGTTTTTATAACGATGATTATTTTTTAGTGGTGAGGAAAAGCATGTTTTTAGTGAACGTTCTTAGTGATTTCAATTTTCAATTAGACATAAAAAAATTCAATTTCATTAAAAAGAATTTTCTTCAGTAAACAATTAACGCTCCAGATAAATTAATGAAGTGCACCAAATCATGTTGATATTGATTTGGCTTTTATGGACATTTTCCTTACAGGAACGTGCAAGCTGGCTAAACAGCTGATAGTTAGAAGTTATTAACTTCCCAGTTAAGTGGAAGGCTGTGCGGACGGCGAGTGTCATCAATGAACAGCTGCGCGCACTGGACGCCAAGTCTGTGCCTAACAGTAAGTGATGCTGCGCCCAGGCCCTGATGCTAGTCAGAATTCTGTAATACATAAAAAGAAATAACTCAGTATTTTTGACCAGATATGAATGCAGCCCTTAGGAAGCACAAAAAAATTTTCAAAAAACTAAAATCACGTTTTTCTTCGGAGAAAGAACCCTACATCAGCTACAATATATTACTGCAATTTCATCCAAGAAACATTGAACTACTAAAATTAGCACAAAACAGTCGGTCATATATGCATTTGTATGTTGCAAAGGTTAACGGTTCATGATTCAATGTCACATCATGTGGAATGTATAAATTCAGAGCCAAGCGATAGTTTGTGTGGTATTCGTCCCTTCAAGGATTTGCACGCCAAGGCCACTGACCTGGCCAGTCACCCCTCCTACTACAGTCAGGAAGTAGCCGCTAAAATGGTTATACTCAGGGCTGCCAGGTAAGCACACAAATCATACAGGTTATAAGTGATGTGTTGATTCCTAATTGGTGCAAAGAAGTAGCAAATTCAATACAGTGCTAGGGACTATGTAGAGGCTATAATGTACATTTGTAGTAACCATAAGTCCTACAGTGTTGTGTCACACCTAATTGAATTACAGCTACTGCAAGTGCAAATGGGTGCATAACTTGCTCATCCCAGGGTCTCTCTGAGGGACAATTAGACAAGGAGGTATATGCCCAGTGTTTGGGGGAAAAACGTGCATGATAGATTCAAATACAGGATGTATTGATATACGTATCTAGGTATATAGATACATAGATACAGGATATACTTATCAGTAAATACAGGAACATTTTCACAACGGCGATGTTAAATTTGACAACGGCGGTGCGCCACTGTGCCTCTTATGTATAAGAAACCCTGTCATCCGTATATATGCACATGTGGTTGAGAAATTATTGTCGATCGCACAACATTTTCGTTTTTGGTTCCTATTTTCTTGTTTTTACGTAGCTCAATTGAACGCTTTTATCTATCATTTGTACGTTATATAGAATTTCTTGGTAAATCTCATTTCAAGATTGTGTTGTAGATGAATTATATGTGACCAGTATTTTTTTCGCACGTAGCCAAATTATACTTTTGCTCAACTTTGTAGTGACTTTAGGCAGCTCCGAAGAATCAAGCAAAGATGTAGACACAGTTACTAAGTCATTAGAAAAGTCATCCGAGCCAAAAGCATCCAGTTCAACACAATCGTCAAGTAAGATTGCTGTTCATAATGTTCTCATGCAGTATATTTAAAGGTAGAATATGGCTATCTAGTCCATACTATTAGGGAATGCTAGAGTGACTGACACCTTGTGTAATTTAGTCACCTGTATATAACCTTCCTGCCAAATTCATATTAGTTTGTCTAATTTCATAGCATGTTACCTTACAAACCAGATTTCTCAATGTTGTTTACTGGCAACCCAACTAATGACTCGGTCTGTGTTTACAGGCTGTGTCACCTAAAAATAATAGTAAAAGTTTAGCAAAGAAGCAAAGTTTTAGTTATTATGGTGAGGTGTTAAACAGCCATATTTTATCTTTAATATACCTGCTAATTCACTTTATTCATTCATTAATAGGCAATTGAAATCCAAAATATAATAGTATTACTGATTAGTATGTGTATTTAATTGTTTAATATCATTTAATTTATTTTATTGGCCTATATTTACTGGAAACTTTACTAGAAAGATGTCTTAGAAGAAATTTCACACAAATATTATCAGCCTTGCTGTTTTCTATTATTATTTGCATTATATAATGTTAGGCTTTTGCTGATCAACACCGTTCAACTTTAACATTTTATCTGTGACATATGACATACATGTACCATATATGACCCTATCTGTTGTTATCCTGCGACGTCTCAGGCAAGGTGATTCCATTCCTCACCAAGGAGCTATTTATGATATAATGTAAAATCAGTCCCCAACTTTACCTGACCGGTTCTAGCAGGGCTCGAATTAAGCGACGAGAAGGGCAAAGCAATTTTTTAGGGCATGTGAGAAATCGCCTTGAATTTTCTCTAAAATGGAAGGGCACAGAGGCAATTTTGAAAGGCACCAAGGCAACTCTCAAAATTTGAGAAGGGCACAAAGGCACTTTTGTAAAATAAAGGAAAAACTCATAACAAATTAGTACATCAACATCCGTTTGTGCTTTTAATGTACAAACAATATGGCCCCCATGTAAGCTTACACTGTAACATCGACGCCCTGTACCCCCCTCTGCTAATGGAAGTACAGTAACAAGCAAAGTTTTACATGGGCCCGCTATCAGGAGGCGAATAATTTATGTTTATTAATTCCCTCTGCGACTATCGTTTTAAACTCATCATTGCAACTACAGCACGCACGCCGCAGCATGTTAATGTTGACTCGACTAAAAACGAAAACTAGGGCAGTATATTAAAGGGCACCGACGGGCAATGTCACAAAAGGTAAGCGCGGTGACTGCCGTCGTCGGGTTTGGCACTTTTCCAGGGGCAAAGTACGGCCGATTGATAGGGCACGCGACGGCATTGCCGTCGGTGCCGTCGGTTAATTCGAGGCCCTGGGTTATAGCACTTGATCTTGATGCGGTGACGCATACTGTGTTGTATCAGGGTAAAAAATACACGGGAGTGCTGAGCGATCTCGCTTTCAAACCTCCGAATCAGCTCCGCGAGAGGCTCAAAACTAAGTCCCGTTTAAAATTTTCGGACAGCAAACAGCTTATTTTTCCCACATACGTGAAAAAGACTCCCGTGGAATTTTTTTTTTTTTTTTACCGTTGATTGTTATGTTGTGACGTTGGCAGGCAAGGCTATTCATTTCTTACTGAGGAAAGCATGTACGAGTTCTACAACGGTCGGAACAGCAGAACAACTCTCGACTGTATGACGGATATCGGGCGACGTGTTCTGCTGACGCCCACCGTGCTCAACCAGCAGCTTCCTGCTGCGGGTGGCGCCACCGTAAGCCCCGGATGACGGCATGTAGTGAGAACGCACTCCGTGCAAGGAGGAGAAGCGGTGGCGCTCGAGGGCGACCAAGACAAGGACACCGAGCATCGACGGCAGGTGAGTGGAGACGGCTGGACTGCGCTGGCGCGGCGGCGTCGGACGGCGGCCGCCACGGCTGCGGACGCGGTTGCCCTTGCGGAGCACGTGACGGACGCCGCGTCGCGGTGGACGTTGCGGCCGTGGGCGCGTCGGCTACGCGCGCCTGTTTGCCGATCGCACGGCTCCTGCCGTTCCCAGACTCGGCTCATACGATGAAACGTCACTCGCATGCAGACGCTCGCGCTTCGAGGCGCAGTACAACGGCACGGCACTGGAGCGGCGGCCGGCACGCACGCGCTGCAAACGCATTCATCGGTGCTCATCGGTAGATCCGCGAGCTGCACAGCACGCGAGTACGCTGAAAGGCGGCGGCTCCAGGAGCCTTGGCCGCTGCCGCCGGCGAACGCTGATACGGTGGGGTCTCGCGCTCAGCTCGCACGCGCCCTGTCGAACGTTACGACGCGGCGCGGCGCTGCACACGTTGGCCGGCGACGCTGCAATCCTGCGACGGTGCGCATCGTCGACGCGCAGTGCGGCGCGTGGCTACGCCGTCGCCGGACAGACGATACGGTGGCAAGGGCGCGAAGCTCTCAAAGGTCGTGTTCTACCGCGAGCCTCGTCAGCCGGCGCTTCAGCCGCCGCGGAGCAGGTCGGCCAGCGAGCGGCGTCGAGCGTGCCGACCGACGAGTCAATGGCCGACTTCTTCAGGGCGCCATGGCCCCCGAAGGAAAGCGAAGGCCGCCGGCGGCGGATGCGCTGCGCACGCCGCGCCTCTCCGTCGCACGGTCTCGACTTGCCTGCGCCCGGCCGTACGCGCCACCAGCACTTGCCAGAACGCAGGACGTGCTGAGTGATCAGCTGGAGCGATCGCAGCTTCCATGATCGCCTTCGCCCGTCCGACTTCCCGTTCCTGCCTGACGATCAGCGAAGGTGCAGGCATCCTTTGAGCACCCGGCGTGCGCTGTACCACGAGCGGCGCTTCTCCGTGCTGCAGGCGCTCGTGCGAAGCGACGCCCCCACCCCTACCTGCGCGCGCGTCGCGCCGCGATAACATCATCGACCGACGGCTCTCGTTCGAGTGAGCCCATGCCACGGCGCTGGGTAGGGGGCGCCACGGAGGTAGCGGCAGGTCCGTGGGCGAGGGCATTTCCCACTAGGGTGCGCCACGAGGGCAAAGCCGGCAGGATCGTGGGCGAAGGGAGCATTCCACCTAGGGTCGACACGAGGGTAGCCGGCAGGTCGTGGCGAGGGCATTCCACTAGGGTCGCCACGAGGGTAGCCGGCAGGCTTTCGTGCTGAGGGCCCCTTCCACTAGGTGCGCCTGAGGGCAGCCGCAGGGTTGTGGGCGAGGGCATTCCACTAGGGTGCGGCACGAGGGTAAGCCGGCAGGTGTGGTGAGGGCATTCCACTAGGGGTGCCAACACAGGGTACCGGCAGGTTGTGGGCAGAGGGCATTCCACTAGGGTGCGCCGCAAATGTGGCGAGGGTGTTTCACTAGGGGAAAGAGGACCAGCATTTCCACGTAGCAGAGCACAAGTCATGAGTGAAGTTGGTAGTATGTCCACTAGGAGACGTCACAAAGAAGAGCATGGGGGGATCATTGTTCTGTTTGTCATTCTCAGTTCGTGTGGCTCCTGGAAAACCTAGAAAGTACAGTAATTTGAAAACGCTATTTTCCAAGTCTGAAAAGTCCTGCAAAATATATTGTTATCATTGGCTTTCAGGCTTTGGAAATTGAGTGCATCTTTTGGGTCTGAGAGGCATTGAAACTTCATGCCAGAGTTTGTGCACCAATCGTTGATTGGAGGATACTAGGCACGATGATTCTATCCAACTCAAATCTTGCTGTCGCCAAAAAACTGAAAACTCTGGAAAACTCTCTGAAAAAATGCTTTCTCTTCAGTGTGCAAACCCTGAACTGTTATCTGCCGGTTCGCTGGCGGTTGCAGGGTTTCTTCTGAGGGAAAATTAGACAAAGGAGGTAATGGCTAGTTTGGGAAAAAAATGTGCATGATGGCTTCAAATACAGGATGTATTGATATACTTATAGGTATATAGATACAGGATATACTTATCAGTAAATACAGGAAAAATACAGGATGTATTGATATACTTATAGGTATATAGATACAGGATATACTTATCAGTAAATACAGGAACATTTCCACAATGGCGATGTTAAATTTGAGAATGGCAGTGTGCTACTGTGCCTCTTATGTATAAGAAACACTGGGTTATCGTGTTGCAGCTGGAGATGATTGTGATGGAGAATCCGGCCGACCTGAAGAAGCAGCTGTACGTGGAGTTTGACGGAGAACAGGGCATCGACGAGGGTGGCGTCTCCAAGGAGTTCTTCCAGCTAGTCGTTGACAGCCTCTTCAATCCGGACTTTGGTGAGAGTTGCCTCCTCTGTGTGAACTTCTTTTCCTATTGTACCTTCCACTTCTTCCTCTTCTTCTCGGTTAACTACACTACACTCGGCCTAGCCACTGCAGCACATAGGACCTGGCACGATGGTTGAAAGCCTAAGGTCTCCAGGGCTACAGGGCTCTGGTAATACCTGGTACACCTTCCACTGTGTAATCTTATTACTCTGTGTGACATTCTTGCTCTATGTTGCTGTATTGGTTATGGCCCTACTCTGAGTCTTACCTGTTGTGACCTTCTGGTCGATGGTGCCCTTCCTTTTAGCCAGTGTTGCAGGCCATGCATTAAGCCATGTTCACCTGTGTGTTTACCTGTTTAAGCGATGTTCACCTGCGTGTTCACTTGTTTCAGCGATGTTCACCTGTGTATTTACCTGTATCAGCCGTGTTCACCTGCGTGTTCACTTGTTTCAGCGATGTTCACCTGTGTATTTACCTGTATCAGCCGTGTTCACCTGCGTGTTCACTTGTTTCAGCGATGTTCACCTGTGTATTTACCTGTATCAGCCGTGTTCACCTGCGTGTTCACTTGTTTCAGCGATGTTCACCTGTGTATTTAC
>NW_014578449.1:39659-43967 GCF_000485595.1 Priapulus caudatus
CCACCACGGGTAGTCCGGGGCGGTCGTGGGGTCGAGGGGCCGAGTTCCTACTACGGGTGGTCGCCACAGGGGTAGCCGGCAGGTCGTGGGTGAGGGCATTCCACTAGGGTGCGCCCTGAGGGCAGCCGGCAGGTTGTGGGCGAGGGCATTCCACTAGGGTGCGCCACGAGGGTAGCCGGCAGGTCGTGGGTGAGGGCATTCCACTAGGGTGCGCCACAAGGGTAGCCGGCAGGTTGTGGGCGAGGGCATTCCACTAGGGTGCGCCACGAGGGTAGCCGGCAGGTCGTGGGCGAGGGCATTCCACTAGGGTGCGCCGCAAATGTGGCGAGGGTGTTTCACTAGGGGAAAGAGGACCAGCATTTCCACGTAGCAGAGCACAAGTCATGAGTGAAGTTGGTAGTATGTCCACTAGGAGACGTCACAAAGAAGAGCATGGGGGGATCATTGTTCTGTTTGTCATTCTCAGTTCGTGTGGCTCCTGGAAAACCTAGAAAGTACAGTAATTTGAAAACGCTATTTTCCAAGTCTGAAAAGTCCTGCAAAATATATTGTTATCATTGGCTTTGGAAATTGAGTGCATCTTTTGGGTCTGAGAGGCATTGAAACTTCATGCCAGAGTTTGTGCACCAATCGTTGATTGGAGGATACTAGGCACGATGATTCTATCCAACTCAAATCTTGCTGTCGCCAAAAAACTGAAAACTCTGGAAAACTCTCTGAAAAAATGCTTTCTCTTCAGTGTGCAAACCCTGAACTGTTATCTGCCGGTTCGCTAGCGGTTGCAGGGTTTCTTCTGAGGGAAAATTAGACAAAGGAGGTAATGGCTAGTTTGGGAAAAAAATGTGCATGATGGCTTCAAATACAGGATGTATTGATATACTTATAGGTATATAGATACAGGATATACTTATCAGTAAATACAGGAACATTTCCACAATGGCGATGTTAAATTTGAGAATGGCAGTGTGCTACTGTGCCTCTTATGTATAAGAAACACTGGGTTATCGTGTTGCAGCTGGAGATGATTGTGATGGAGAATCCGGCCGACCTGAAGAAGCAGCTGTACGTGGAGTTTGACGGAGAACAGGGCATCGACGAGGGTGGCGTCTCCAAGGAGTTCTTCCAGCTAGTCGTTGACAGCCTCTTCAATCCGGACTTTGGTGAGAGTTGCCTCCTCTGTGTGAACTTCTTTTCCTATGGTACCTTCCACTTCTTCCTCTTCTTCTCGGTTAACTACACTACACTCGGCCTAGCCACTGCAGCACATAGGACCTGGCACGATGGTTGAAAGCCTAAGGTCTCCAGGGCTACAGGGCTCTGGTAATACCTGGTACACCTTCCACTGTGTAATCTTATTACTCTGTGTGACATTCTTGCTCTATGTTGCTGTATTGGTTATGGCCCTACTCTGAGTCTTACCTGTTGTGACCTTCTGGTCGATGGTGCCCTTCCTTTTAGCCAGTGTTGCAGGCCATGCATTAAGCCATGTTCACCTGTGTGTTTACCTGTTTAAGCGATGTTCACCTGCGTGTTCACTGGTTTCAGCGATGTTCACCTGTGTATTTACCTGTATCAGCCGTGTTCACCTGCGTGTTCACTTGTTTCAGCGATGTTCACCTGTGTATTTACCTGTATCAGCCGTGTTCACCTGCATGTTTTTTTCAGCAATGTTCACCTGCATGTTTACTGGTTTCAGTGATGTTCACCTGCATGTTCCCTTGTTTTAGCGATGTTCACCTGTGCATGTTTACTGGTTTCAGTGATGTTCACCTGCATGTTCACTTGCCAGCAATGTTCACCTGCATGTTCACTTGTTTCAGCGATGTTCACCTGTGTATTTACCTGTATCAGCCGTGTTCACCTGCATGTTCACTTGCCAGCGATGTTCACCTGCGCGTTCACTTTTTTTCCGCGATGTTCACCTGCGTGTTTACCTGTTTCTGCGATGTTTACTTGCATGTTTACTTGGTTCTGCCATGTTCACCTGCGTGTTTATTGTTTACCTGTATCAACGATGTTCACCTGCGTGTTCACTTGTTTCAGCGATGTTCACCTGTGCATGTTTACTTGGTTCAGCGATGTTCACCTGCATGTTCACCTGTGCATGTTTACTTGGTTCAGCGATGTTCACCTGCTTCAGCAAACATGCAGGTGAACATACTTGGTTCAGCGATGTTCACCTGCATGTTTACTTGTTTCAGCGATGTTCACCTGCATGTTTACCTGCTTCAGAGAAACATGCAGGTAAACATGCAGGTGAACATCTCTGAAGCAGGTAAACATGCAGGTGAACATCTCTGAAGCAGGTATGTTTACTTGTTTCAGCGATGTTCACCTGCTTCAGAGATGTTCACCTGCATGTTTACCTGTTTCAGCGATGTTTACCTGTGACCCGGACACACACATGGTGTGGTTCAACCCGACGTCGTTTGAGACGGACCGGCAGTTCACTCTTATCGGCATTGTTCTTGGCCTCGCCATCTACAACAACGTCATCCTCGACGTGCACTTCCCGATGGTTGTCTACCGCAAGCTGATGGGCAAGCTCGGCACGTTCGACGACCTCAAAGACTCTCACCCTGTACGCGCTATTATATGTTGGTGTAGATATAGAAGCCAGGCTTGCTTAGCTTCGTGTAGAGTGATCTAAACCACTAGTCTTCATACGATATGTGGCAGTATTTGCTATTCTAAATTTGACTAAGTCGTTTTCAAAGAGGACCATGCAGACTAAATTCCGAATTGCTAGATTATGTAGAAGTGCGATATAAAAAATACTGTTATGCTGATTGCAACACTGCTAATATCTTGTACTTTGTGCTGTGCGCAGACACTAGCTAGGAGCCTTCAGGAGTTGCTAGACTATGAAGGTGATGACGTTGAAGACGTCTTCATGCAGACTTTTCGCGTCAGCTACACAGATGTGTTTGGGGCTAACCTGACACAGCACCTTAAGCCAGACGGTGACAAGATACCGGTTACAAAGGACAACCGACAGGTACAAAAAAATGAGGGCATAGTGGATGTGCTTGCAAAATAAAAAGTGAGTTGGTGGCAAAAAAAGCAAAAGGGGAGCAAAAGAGAGAGAGAGAGAGAGAGAGATTCTGTATGTTTATGTGTTTTTTGTAAAAGGTTCTAATCTTCTTCTAAGCAAGCCAATCATATGAAATTCATTGTAAAACTTTCTAAAGGATTTGGCGGTACTTGGGTGCATAGTAACTGACACTGTTTTTTTTCACTTTTTCTTAGGAGTTCGTTGAGCTATATGCCGACTTTCTTCTTAACAAGATGGCCGCTCGCCAGTTTCGAGCTTTCAAAACAGGTTTTCAGATGGTAACAGATGAGAGTCCCCTCAAAGTTCTGTTCCGGCCCGAGGAGCTGGAGGTTCTAGTCTGTGGTAGCAAGGTATACAGCTTATGTTTCTAACTTAGTCCTTCGTTTTCCAGATATCTGTTATGTCATTCATGTTTATCAACGATGATGTTGAATCTGTGGCAGTGGCACCGGTCACCAAGGGTTCCCCAGCGAGGTAATTGTGAGGTAGCTCACTGGGAACCACAGGCAGAGTATGTGTAAATGTTCTGTGTTTGTGACTGTATAATCATTTGTGATGTGTACTGTCTTTTAGTGTGCGTTTCGTAGTGTTTTGCTACTCACCAATTGATGTTGTGTCGCTGTATGGGAGCGGCCATGTTGGGTGCGGTATTCTCCCTTCTAGCGGCAGAGAGCGGCGCAGGCAATATGAACAGCTGACACATATAGGGGTGTGTGCACTCTCTCGGGGTTTGGGTGGTGTGAGATACAGTTGTGTATATATAGTGTTGAGCAGAGAGCAAGAGAGCGACACCCACCTGTTGCGAGACGCAGTCGGTGAGTAGCCACTTTGTATTGTCCTGTTGTTGTGTGGCGAGTAAATAATAAAGTAGAATATTAAACAGGTTCATTTAATATTCCTAAAGTAATAGAACAAGAGATATCAACTCCGCACGTATAGGAGTGCAACTGGCCTATACATGGGCTGCCGTCGACAGGGTCGGGCAGGGGCAGGGGCGTATTTCTTCCCTTGTTTTTGTTTCAGTTGCTACCGAACGACCGCATGTCCTGGGCGGACATGTCGCCCGCCCCGTCCTGGGTTAAGGTGCAGGAGCGGAGGCCTGGGTATAAGCACCCAGGCAGGGAGGAGACGCAGCCTGGAGGGGACGACACGCAGCCTGGAGGGGAGGAGACGCAGCCTGGAGGGGAGGAGACGCAGCCTGGAGGGGAGGAGACGCAGCCTGGAGGGGAGGGGACGCAGGCTGGAGGGGAGGA
>NW_014578449.1:44830-66705 GCF_000485595.1 Priapulus caudatus
GCCTGGAGGAGAGGAGTCCCAGCCTGGAGGAGAGGAGTCCCAGCCTGGAGGGGAGGAGACGCAGCCTGGAGGGGAGGAGACGCAGCCTGGAGGGGTGGAAACACAGCCTGGAGGAGAGGAGACGCATTCTGGAGGAGAGGAGACACATTCTGGAGGGGAGGAGACTCAGCCTGGAGGGGAGGAGACTCAGCCTGGAGGGGAGGAGACGCATCCTGGAGGGGAGGAGACGTAACCTGGAGGGGAGACGCAATCTGGAGGAGAGGAGACGCAGCCTGGAGGAGAGGAGACGCAGCCTGGAGGAGAGGAGACGCATCCTGGAGGAGAGGCGACGCAGCCTGGAGGGGAGGAGACACAGCCTGGAGGGGAGGAGACACAGCCTGGAGGGGAGGAGACGCAGCCTGGAGGGGAGATGCAGCCTGGAGGGGAGGAGACGCAGCCTGGAGTGGAGGAGACGCAGCCTGGAGGAGAGGAGATGCAGCCTGGAGGGGAGGAGACGCAGCCTGGAGGGGAGGAGACGCAGCCTGGAGGGGAGGAGACGCAGCCTGGAGGGGAGGAGACGCAGCCTGGAGGGGAGGTGATGCAGCCTGGAGGGGAGGAGACGCAGCCTGGAGGAGAGGCTACCCTGGAGGCCGGGGAGCAGACTCAGGAGGAGGACTTGCTCGGAGAGAGGCCGGAGGCAATGGAGCTCGGCGAGGGGTGGGCGGAGATTCCTTTCGCTGACGAGCTGTTGTTGTCTCCCTCGGCGGAGACGGCGTCCCAAGAGGAGCGCGCTGCGGCGGCGAGGGATGAGGAGGAGCCAACGGTGGTTCCCGAGAGACCCTGCGCTGGTGGCGAGGCAGTGAGGGTTGGGGCAGCTACCCAGAATGAGCAGTGCCCTGCGCCAGGGGTTTGGGGCGGCCGGCAGGGGCCACCCCACCCTGGTCCCCGGCAGAAGAGGGCTGGGCCCGAACCCGAGAGGGGGGAGCGGGGCAGGAAGGCCGCTTTAGAGCGTCAGGTGTGGCCCGAAATGGCTCAGCTGCGTGGCTGGCCGACCGCCCGGGCACGAGCGCGGTGGGGGTCACGACCCCACTCGCCGCTTCGGGGAGAGAGCGGCTGCCGTACGTGCAGCGACACTTCCCCACCCGGGAGCAGATCGGAGCTGGAGAGGGCCCGTCCCACTCCCGTTTCGGAGGCCGCGCCAGAGCTGTGGCGTCCCTGACCAACGGGGCGTGGCACTGGTGCATCGGGTGCGGGGTACCCACCCGCCACGTCGTCGACCACCACGCCGAGTACCACCGGAAGGAGTGCTGGGTCACGGCGTGCCCGGTGAAGGGCTGAGAGTTCACCACACCAAGCGCAGTCCTCTACCGTCTGGCGCAGCACCTCGTGGCCGAGCATGGCCTGTGGCGGGAGTACGGGAGGGACGTGGCGCCGGGGTGGGTCGAAAGATACGGCGAGACTCCCAAGTTCCATCAGTGCACTACCCGATACTTGGGGATAGCGATGGGGCCAGCGCCGATTGTCCGAGGTGCGGCCCCAGCAGCGACGGCGAGCGCGCGCCCCATCACACGCCCAGCTCGTAGGGATGGCCGGGCGTATGCTGCGGTGGCAGGTGTCCCACCCAGGCCGGTGCCTGCTCCTGGGGCGTTGAAACGGGAGGCATCCACGCCAGCGCCCTGGAGGGCGAAGATACATGCCTCCGGGGTAGCGCCGTCTACAGCGATGAGGCGAGCGTCGGCGGCCGCCACGAGGCGAGCGTCGGCGGCCGCCAGGAGGCGAGCGTCGGCATCAGAGGTGATGTCCGCACCGGCGACAGCAGTGCCAGCTGGACTGCTGGCAGCGACGCACACCCAATGCTACCTGGGGCTGCATCGTCTGGTAGTGCCTCGCCTCCTGACCTCTACCCCGGGTTTAGGGAGTATTGGGTCTTGATGTCCCGGCCCCCGGCTGCTCTCAGGGCTTGGGTTGATGGTGGGGCGGTGCTGGAACGCCTAGAGCAGATGAGCGTGGTCCAGTTGTGCCAGGCCATGGCCTGGGGAAGAGTCCTGCAGCGAATGGGGCAGCAGCTCGAGGACCAGGCCGAGGAGGACCTGCATTGTCTGAGCGTTGATGGCCCCGAAGGGCGCGGAGGGGGACAAGCCAGCACCGCAGTAGATCCAGCTGTGCTCCCAGGGCCGTAAGCTGAGCAAATTCCTAGGGGGGCAGTGGCGGATCCAGGATTTCAATGAGGGGCTGAGAAACAGGTGGGGTTCTGGGGGTCATCCTCCTCACAGAAAATTTTGAAATTGTAGATGACGCAGGAGATGGTATTTGAGGTACTTTTGAGTACATGTACAGCCTTCATTCTGACTACAACAATTCTCTTTTAGTAGAACAATTCATTCTTTTAATTTTGCTCCGAAATCTAGGCTCCCCCTCCCCTCCCGCAGGCTACGTCCCTGGCTCCTCTGCGCCGGGTGCCGGTGCACCGCCAGGTGATCCTTCGGGATCGACCTGATGGCCGATCTTGAGGAGGGGAAGAGTGTGGCGGTGGCACCGGTCACCACGGGTTCCCCAGCGAGGTAACGTAATTGTGTGTGAAGTAGCTCTCTGGGGACCACAGGCAGAGTATGTGTAAATATTGTAATCTGTGTTCATGATTGTATAATTATTTGTGATGTGTACGGTCTTTTAGTGTGCGTTTCGTAATGTTTTGCCACTCACCAATTGATGTTGTGTCGCTGTATGGGGGCGGCCATGTTGGGTGCGGTATTCCCTCCTCTAGCGGTGGAGAGCGGTGCGGGCAATATGAACAGCTGACACATATAGGGGTGTGGGCACTCTCTCGGGGTTTGGGTGGTGTGAGATACGCATTGTTGACTAATCACGCTACCGCACCGGAGCTGGAACGTTTGCTGGGTCGAGCGCAGTAGCACTGAGGCGCTCTGGTGATAGCAGAGTCCGGGTGTCGACAGTACGGCCAGTTCACGCATCCGGACATACTAGGTAGGTCCTAACCTGTATAATACAGTCGTTATGTTCCGCACGGCTACACTAACGCCTGTAAGCGAGTGCCGCGCCAGCGGTTCTTCGCGAGCCTCGTTATCGATCGATCGAAAACGGTGTTTGACTTATGGCGGGGAATCGGATTAGCGGCGAGCAATCGATTGTACAGAAGTAAATACGGCAAAACTTCGCCCCATGCGAATACATGATGAATGGAAACAATCCAGTTAATGGCTTTGGCAGAAGCGTGCACTAATTTCAGTTATAAATTCAACTAGAATAACATGAGAAATGACGTCAGGCAAAAGCCTGCTCGCTGATTGGACGACCTAATCACAGTCGCTGCGACCTGCTCACTCATTGGTCGGTCTGGCTCAGTCAGCAGCCACCCACTTTCATAAAGTAAGGGGTTAACGCTCTGGTGAGTAGGCTCTCTAGCGGCCGTTAAGATCAGGAGCGGTAATCATTTACGTTGGGTAGGTCCCCTTGCCTAAGGTTACTGCTATATTCACGACGTTTCGACTGCTGGCGCCATCGGGCGTTGCCAAGAGACACTAAAACGCTATATATCGTTGCAGGACTTTGATTTCAACGCATTAGAAGAAACTACAGAATATGACAATGGCTACTCGAAACATCACTCCACCATTAGGTAAGGTCAAGGGGCGAATGATTTCTAGTAATTTTAATTCAAATATTCTATTAAAAGTTTATGTTGAATGCTACGTTAGTCGTCTTCAATACTTTCTACTTTCAATTCGGATTATCAATTGTTGTACTGTGCATGTGCTGATGCACATTTTCCTATGTTGTTAACATTGTCCCATATTGAATGCTGTGTTCTCTCTGCTTTCAGGCACTTCTGGGAGATAGTTCATGAGATGGCTGAGGAACAGAAGAAGTCATTGCTCATGTTTGCTACTGGGAGCGATCGTGTGCCAGCCGGTGGTCTAGCTAAATTGAAGATGATCATAGCACGACATGGACCTGACACGGATAGGTAATATCTTACTGCCACAGTTCACTGCTGAGTCGACCACGGAAAATCGAGACATGCCATGAAAATATTTTATTGTCATCGTCAGTTTTTATTGGTGCTATAATTTTACAAATTAACATATTCTCATCAGTTGGCAGTTTATATTGTTAACCGACTAGTGTTAGTTTTAAAATTGATGTTTTGTAGTTTCATGAATGAATCTCTGGCCCGCAAGTTTGCAAGTTTTTACCAATTATTGGTTTTTGCATTTGGCAGGTTGCCAACAGCTCACACTTGTTTCAACGTTCTGCTTCTACCAGAGTACTCAAACAAGGAGAAACTGAAGGATAGGCTACTTAAAGCTATCAGCTATGCTAAGGGCTTTGGCATGTTATAAAAGACCACATAGTCCATATAGGCACAGTATTACATGCCATATATATATATATTAAAAACGTGCGCATTTGATATGGAAAATTATTGAAAACTGTCCTGGTACTTCTTGTGCTATGTAACGTCTTGTACAGTGAGTAAAGTCCTGCTGTATAAAAACGGAGTGCAGTCAAGAGTGGAAATGTCTACAAGTACTGATGAGATGGAGATTAAGAATGGAGCTCACCAACACTTGCTGACTCATAGGCGACTAATTGGTTTTATACATGACACGCGTCCTGTGTATGTAATGCAAATGGCATGTAGAAGGCACTGGTATTGGAGATACACACTGTTCTGTCATTCAGGAGTTATCACTTGCATAGCACCTGTACTGCTATCTCATTTAGGTCCACTTATCACGTCTACAGAAATTAAGACGCCACATGGCAACAGAAATCGCCAAGAAAATACATTGAGGTGGTGGTCGTGTGCAGCTAGCCATGTGTAGTGTTTTTGAGAATGTGTGTGGGACTGGACACTTTATGCATTTCTAAGTAATCAGAAACCACACGGGTAGAACACATGTTGGGTTAATCTACTGTCATGTTCCTTACTTTTGTACTCGCGTAGTGCTGTCTCGGACTCATCTTAATGACTGCTAGAGACAAATGATTTAGGCTGCAATACTTACTTATTGTTACGTAGTTGTCTTGTTCCCGTTGTTGGTGTTTATATTCGCAGTGTATTTAGTAATTGCCACCCTATGAATACTATGCTTCTCAAAGAGGGCCCGTCCTGTTTTATATGCGCGCATGTTGTTTGTGCTATCATATGTCTAACATACTTATTAACGAAACCTCTGCGTAACTATTACAACTTGCATATTTTTGACGAGCTTTGCACCTAGATGGATTGATTCTACAGCTGGTGTTCTGCCACGACGGCTGCTGCCGTACGCCTGCAGGAATGCAGTATGATACCTGTGCACTGTGATAGCTGTATTCCACGGGCAGTTCACATCTATCTGAGTAACTAATCACTAATTCATGTGTGAGGGAATGTTTCGGGGGGGAGGGTGTAACAGTTTCACTCATTCAACAGAATCATGGATTACCAGGGAAATTTCGTTGGGAAGTCATTCCCTTGCTATAGTTTGCGTGTGCTTGCCACTTATTCACCACGAGAAAGTATCAAATGGTTATTGTTCATTTATTGACAATGTTGTCTGGCCTGTGACTTTACATATTAACTAGAAACTGTAGAATATGCCTCGTGGTTATTATATAGGAACACTATATGTTCACTTGGAACTGTGAGAAATATATTATTAAAGTATACTATAGAATATTTATAAATGACAGGGTTTAGCTTCAATTTATTATTCTATAGCGTGGTTTTCAGTGACCAAGGAGAGATGTTTAATGACAACGTTCTTGTCTCGTCCATCACGTTCCCCTCGTTTAGTTTTTTAAGCTCCTTACCTGAGGCTGAACGAGCACGTTAGGGAATTGTTACTATACAGAATTGCAATACATGTGAAAATTCTTGTTAGAGGAGAATGTCGTGTTATGTATAAAACAACGTAGACCTGGTTTTCGAATAAAACAACACTATCTAAATTCAATCTGGTATTTGTGTACATAAAACGATGACTATACTTGCAGTGCCTGGGGTTGGTATGTTTGCCTTAGGATTTCTACTCATTGCTAATCTAGATCCACTGTTCAAATATATTCAAGGTCAGTCGTTGTAGTATGTTACAGGTTTTTAAACACTTGTGCGACTCGTCTTGCGTAGAAATGCAAGTGAAATATTCCTTAAAAAGAATGCCACAGAAAGCCGTATGGTAATTTTATTATTACAAAATTTATTCCCGACACTGAATAAGAGGCAAGGATGGGCCGTTAATGAGGCCACTGACAAACGCAATAAATATACACAAAGTAAAACGTTTGCTGCTTGATCGACGTGTGCTATTGTAGTGTAAGAAGCATCACACAGGAAGATCACTACACCGGCATAATTATACTCCCACTTGGCCAGCACACCAGATCAACTGGACCACTCTGTTATCAACATTACTGCAAGACAAATGCAAACACTGTAAAGATGTATATTAGCTCAGTTTTGTTGTTGCTACCTCATATGTATCCCTTTGTTCTACCAGTGCATACACATTTATATGATACAGTAACATACACATAGCGAATTAGACATCTGCTTGTAGTTACCCATCACCTACAATGAAGTGGAACATTGTGAAGTGACATATATTACCAATCTGATTAATGTAAACCGTTTTGGTTTACTCCAGATGAAACTGAATTCGATATCAAAATATACACGACTGCTTTTGTGCTTGCTGTGCATTTACGGTAACCTGAAAATCCCTCAAGGTCAAAGCACGATCACAGAACTAATTGTGAATCCTCTTAAATTTCAGCTGATAGATTTCTGACCATGCAGCACAAATTAAAAGAAACGCTTCCATTATCGAAAAGCATGTCATGTACAAGCATTATACACAAACATATGCACACGCACACATGTACATCTCTGTCCAAACATGTACAACAGCTTGGAAAGCAACCAGTAACTAAATAAATTGTAATTTACAGTGCAAATACATCAGATTATAACTTTGGTAGAGTTGGAGAGTTACATCTGCTTTTTGCATTAACGTAGGAAGGTATTATTTACTTCTTCTTCTTTCTTCCACTTTCAGCTCCGGTATCTGCTTTGCGTTTCTGTTGAAACAATGATATATGTTAAAGTAGCACCAAAAAACCACAGTAAAAACTATAAAGAACTGAAAACTGATATTGAATCGTGAACTGAAACATTGAATACTAACAAAAACTATATAGATACCTCTTGCACACTCGATTTATGTCTAAACATAAAATAATATAGTGGCATCTTTACTTCAATCGACGTTGTTTGTTAATAATTCACATGATGCTTATTAAGAAATAATTGTCAATCAATGTCATTAACACTACCTTGGGGGTGCCTTTAGGCGTTCCACCTTTTCCTCCGCGCTTTCTTCTCTCGGCCTTCTCTTTCTCCTCTATCTCCTGGTTCTCTCGCTCAATAAGGGTGATCAGGGTATTGCACCTTCTCTGTAGTTCCTGCAACAGTTACGACATGTGTATCAACACGTCCATACACCACACACTGATCATTCGAAAAACTATCACCAGATAGCCTTCAACAGCCGAGCTTAAACCACTGTCTCACCCACTCACACCCAAAGTGGCCTTCACACACAGGTAGCCCTTCTATACAGATTCCCACCATTGCAGGTTCGACTGCACACATATCTGACTCCTTTAATATTAATTCAGATGATCACATTGCTGTAGAAGCATATTTATATAATTTATGATAAAAGTAAAAGAAAAACCCGAAAAAATAAAAAGCCACATTTTGTATTATTGCATTATTATCATTGACACTACAGAGAATTTGTTATTGGCACTGGTGCTGAATGTATTTCAGTGGTCAATTCATATTCATGTATTGGTTTTGAATTGTATGTGAGAGCATTGTCGTTAACTAGCATTGGTTGGTATTTATTATACATAATTAGTATGTACTATGTCATGATCAATGTTTGTTATTATTGTAAAATGCCAACACATGGCTCCTTTCAGCACTAAAACTTCCGAGTGGAAAGCTACTCTAACAATGATGCTGAATTGTTAATGCTGTGATTCGGGCTCTCACCATCGCCGTCCGAGACTTGATGAACCAATCGAAGCGGAACTGAGGTGCCTGGCGCACCGACGTGCGAAGCTCATCGTAGACGTTCTCCTTGTCAAAGCCGAGCTTGTGTAGCATGCAGACGAGAAAGCGGTCCTCGTCCTCTGTGTAGTTCTTGCCCTTGTTCGTGCCGTACTGGATGCGCAGTTGGTGAAACGGTGCCCGGTAGCGTGCCATCTAGTGTGACGGAAAGCAAACGACTGACGCACGAGCGGCACAACGAGAAATCGACCACGTTAATTGCCGACACGGAGTCCGACATTTCCACCAAAAGTCATCACGAGCATGACGCACAAATTCGTTGTCAATTTTATTGGTGGTGTGCAAACATGAGTCGAAGTGTTTCATCACAAAATAGTTACGTTCGAGACTTCTACCAGCGATACCTTTGCATCAAGAGCTTTCTTGATACCGATTCGCCGCTGTATCTTCGCCTCTCCTCTCTCGATCTGCGCCATGATGCGCTCTATGTCAGTGAGCTCATTGCAGCGGTCCCAGAACACGGCTGCATACTCCATCACCTGTAACCCCATCACACAGCATGCATAACAGTATTAAGGTGCCTTCTACTAGCAAGCTTCATTGTAGTAAGCGGAAATACGCGTTCAGCAACTGACCCATTCCCCTCAGCCTGAATATCGTACCGTGTAAAACAAATCAATGACAAAAAAAGCACAGCATAGAACACGGTGACAGGCTAGCGTTTAAACACATTCAGTACCTCATCAGGTGTCTTGCCTTCAACCTCCTTCGCAATGTTCTCCATATCGTCTCTGCCGTATTTCTCGTTTGCTTTAATGAACTGATTGAAATCTCTCTTGGACCATGACGTAAATCCCTGTGGAGAACACCACATCTTTAGCATGAGTGCATAAAACATAGCCACGTGCCTCAATAAAGCACCATAGAGCTATTAAATAATTGTGTCTAACAAGCATAAACTTCAGTTGGTTAAAACAATTGCAACAAGTGCCGCGGAGCAACAGCGCTCATCTAACGTATACTGCGGTGACTCTGTGGTGGAGTGGTGGGATTCTAGTAAACCCTATTAGTCCCAAATGTGTTCACATACACGCCAAAACAGTGGAAGGCACAGGGATGGTATCAGGAACCTTCTCAAAGGAATGTTCGTTGGGATTGTTAGGAAAGTTGCCACGAGATGGCGCGTACGTTTAAGTGTCCTAAGATTAAAAATGGAAGCTCCCATCGTACGTAGTAGCAACAACTATTTGCAAGACAGAATAGGTAAGCACTCATCCATTTACCTACGCAAGCCTACAGGCTGCAATAGAGAGCTACCACATGTAACCAATTAACGCAGGCAAAAACTACACAGTACCACCACCACATGCACTGGCAGTGGCATACGTTACATGTAACACACTGACAGTACAGAATGCCATAGAAATTATACGATTTAAGGAGCATAAACCTTCTTCAACCAAATTTAACTTTTGAAATTTCACTGTGACATTGTAGCCTCATACATCCAGGCATGTATAGATTCTACTAGCAAACCCGGCAGTCAAATTCTTTCTAACAGACAGTAAACAAATCCATGTTTAACCCTCCTCTTGAGGGTCAAAAGGTTATCCGACACTTACTCTTCGCATGTCAGCAGAAAATACATTTCATGGTACTTTCAATAAAGCAATAAAAATGCTAGGTCACCGCTGAAACAAAAAAGTTTTTCAATCGCTCCGTCAGACCATGTCCTCAGAAAATGTCTAAAATCTGCCCTGTGCCCCATTGACCTTTGACCTGTGACCTCCAATTTCGGCACAGTGATGGCTTTTCCTACCATGATGCTATACACCGACTATCACGAGCCTAGGTCGAGCTGTTTAGATTTGTGCCGCAATTCTGCATTTCCTCCCTATACCTTAAGTTAAGGAGGGAATGTTCCCCCTTCTTTTACACCTCGACCTTTGACCTTTGACGCCCAGCTTCGACATCCCAACTCGTTTTCGGATTACCCCCCCACGTCCCGAATATCGTGACCATACGTCGAGCGGTTAAGATTTGTGCCCAACTGTTGACGCACGGACGGACGGCCGGACGCACGGACGCACGCTCATGCAATTCTACAAGCTGCATCTGACTATGTCAGATGAGCTAAAAATGCTGTAAGCTGTGGTTTTGTTAGAAGGATATGATTTTATTTTCATGCAGGGTAAAATTGGGCCGCCCTCATGCCGTCTTTATCAAATTTCATCCGTCTCATCCAAGAATAGGTCGTCCAAAAGACAGGTAGACGAGTCTCTGGCTAACACACTGGCTGTAATTATCGTCACATCGCGTTATACCTCGTTCAGCAGACTCTCCTTCTCTGCAATCTCCTCCTCAGTCAGTGGTTCGGCTTCGTCAATCCTTTTCTGCTCTTCCTTCTGCACGCGAGGTGCGTCAGAGCCCATGTCCGGGTTTCTCGGAACCTGAACACACAAAGCAAACATTTACAATAGCAAAAATACTAATAATAGCACTACAACATTTAGAAACACATGGTAATATCTACCTGTCTACTATGCAATTTTTAATAATTGTTTTTTGATTGACAAAATTTCTTCTAGACATGTAGTTTGTCCCAAAAACGTGCAGAATTACTAACGCTACATCTGCAAAGCCTAGCTGTACCTCAGTGATGCAATTAGTTTTAGAGTGTTTATTTTTCCTCGCACTGCCTCCTACTTAGTTATGTCACCCTAATAGTCACCAGCCAATTAAATCATTTACTAATGAACTACTGAGAAGAAGATATTCTGAGGTAGCGAGGTGCACTCAAGCACACACAAGTGTGCAGGTACCCTATATCCGATGCTCTTTCTAAACCAGTATATTTCCTTGTCCAGAAGTTCAAACAGTCTGGGTGGGAAGAACTGGTAATCCTGTACATTCGGCTGCTTCGGTGGACGAGGGGCCTGAAAGCACACACAAGCAATACAGTAAAAAAACGGCAAAATTTCATCAGTTCTTTCGTCTAGATTTTAATCAACATGACCAGACCATATTGGAGCCTATTGCTGTTATGATATATGATATATATGTCTCAACACATGATTTTTGTTTCACACATTTGTAATACTAGTTGTACTACTTGTTGAGGTGCTGACCTTTGGCGCCTTTGGTTCGTTGACACGCAGAGCATCACGGAAGTACGCGTCGACTGCATAGTTGGCCTTGCGTTCACGTTTTGGTGGCTCTATCCAATTCTCGATCCCCGACAGCTGCAATTAAGGACACGCAAGCGTTATTAAGTTGTTCTCCCTACATCAAAGTTTTCATGTACTTTCATCCCTACATTAACAGGACATGCTAGTAGTAGCCAATTTAATTATACTATGTTGATTTCGTATTTCATCACGCATTGCTCACTAACCAGATCAAGAGCTTTAGCTTTTCCTATTAAAATTTCAAGGCTTTTGGTCATTTCGGTAATAGCATTGTATCTCATGTACACCAAAGCCAATAGACAACTCTAGTAAAACATCCACCCTGCAGAGGTTATTGCACAGGAACCCACAACAGTCCATCACGCCCCTGCTCCCATATTTGTCAAAATAAAGGTAGCGGTGCCTGACAAAACCAAACACGATACACCCACACCTACCTTTTGCTTCTCTTTATAGTCCTCCCCTTCAAATTGGTAGACACTGCTCTCTGGCATGTCAAGTGTGAAGTTGCGTAAAGAACCTTCTCCCAGCGTTTCCATCCTCTTTGCAAGTTCTGCAGTCTGCAAATGAGAGGAGAAACAGTATTAGGAACAACAAAACGATCACATACCCACTCTACAGATAAAAACCCCTAAACAACCTCTTATTAATAATCAAAAACAACTTTTACAGACGAACTCCTATTATGCACAACAAGAAAATTAGTAAGAGTTACACTTTTCATTTCCTTCACTGGACCACATTCTCTCCATTGGTTCAATAAACAAGAATGACGATGAACCCTTGGCAAAGCGCCCACTTCCACAACAATCTTGTTTACGAATCAATCAAATCAGTTACTACAGCCATACTATGCTGCGAACATGCTGCGATGCCAACTCGTCACACCTTCGTTTGCCCTTTAGAGAGGATTGATTCGATGTCTTCTTCCGTGATTTCGCTGTCCCTGGATGCGAAGACGTGCTGAGCACCGTGACGGATCATGTTCAGCACTTCATCTTTGCCCAACTTCGTGTTCGAATCAACGAGACGACCTGGCGAGTAACAAGTCGTACCACGTGACGCATGATTAACACAGCCGGTAGCCATGGTTGGATCTACTTCGTAAGTGACACAGTTAAAAAAGTTTTACAGTGAAATGCTCGAATGAGACTTTAATTAGTGCTTTCTTTGATAAAAAAAACTTGTACTGCTAGTGATGAACTTCCTAATAGCTATTCCTAACAACCAAAGTTATTCTTGGATGGTTAAAAATGATTAACATTACTTTGGGTGGCACTAAATCTTCATTAAACACAGCTAATAAACTTTCTAGAAGCATAAAATCATCTAGAAAAATGTTACATCACTAATTCAATAGCTGTGGTGACATCTGCTAACAGCTAACTCATAGAACGAATTTTATAAAAAGCATAAAATCCTCAGGAAAGAAAGTGTTGTCAGTAATTTAATAGCTGCGATAATGGCTGCTAACTAATTGAATGAATTTTCTAAACATCATCAAATGTAGACAAAATGTCTGTAATTTGATGACTGCAGTGACCGCTATCATTATTAACTGGCAGAGAACTAAGACAACCGGATACGCAAGCACGCAGCTACGCCAGATCATCGACGTGGGACGCTGCACGCCTGCTGGAATCTAGGGTTGCACCACCCCTCAAATCACCTCTCGCCTCGCATGTGGAAGGTCGGAAGTTCAACTCCCGGCCGGGTCATACCAAAGACTTGAAAAATGGTACACACGGCTTCTCTGCTTCTTCAGCAAAAAGAGATCGAGTGTGGAAAGTTAACTCGCAGTGCTACCAGTGGACTAACCCCCTACTGTAGCATTTACTGTGAAAGCAGCTGCGGGGCCTCAGGGTTACTGAAACGAAGATAGGCACCACCCTATGCGCCATATAGGATTAACCACCCCTCACCCTGTTGGATGACAATGTGATCCAGTCTCAGTTTGACTTCGGCTCTCTCGATGATGCGCTCCTCAACGGTATTCTCCACAACGAAGCGGAACACACACACCTGCTTCATCTGACCGATGCGGTGGGCGCGATCCTGCAAGCACACACACACACACACACACGTGAGCGAGTCAGACATTACTCTTACATGCACACACACGCACACGTGAGCAAGTCAGACATTACTCTTACATGCACACACACACGCACACGCACACGCACACGCACACGCACACGCACACGCACACGCACACGCACGCACGCACGCACGCACACACACACACACACACACGTGAGCGAGTCAGACATTACTCTTACATGCACACACACACACACACACACACACGTGAGCGAGTCAGACATTACTCTTACATGCACACACCCACCGTAAGAAATTACTATTACATGCATGCACGCACTCAAAATCGCTCTTACAGGAATGCGCGTGGTCAAACATTACTCTGACAAGCACACACGCGTAGTCAGATATTATTCTTACAAGCACACACATGGTCCAACATTTACAGATCCACTTTTACATGCAAATTCACACGGGCAGGTGTTACTATTACACATTGCTATCACACATGCGTGATCACATGAGATGGATTAATAGCCATGGTCAAATATCAAACATTGCCCTTAGTCTTATGCTGCATTGTCGGACGTGATAAAACATTAATAGCAGTTCTCACACATCAAACAATAATCTGCAAGCTGTAGTTATAATTAGCTGTGGACAACATTCCAATGTCAGCATTAACATACATATTTATGTAGCTGTGGGAACTGGTCAACTATAGGAACGTAGTTCCATCTTATACTGCTGCGACATAATCGCACAGTAGCTCACCACGGCTTGAAGGTCCACTTGAGGATTCCAGTCCGAGTCATACATGATGACAGAGTCGGCTGTTGCCAAGTTGATACCGAGCCCGCCAGCTCTCGTGCTCAGCATGAATACAAACTTCTCACTGCCAGGTCTGTTGAACTCGTCTATGGAATTCTGTTTGACAACAAAGTGCTTGCTTTACCCTGGTCCCTTCAGGCATGCACCGTAATAGGGATACAGCGACGTGACACCAACAACATTAACGGTATGTTCATCAACGTTTACACTTAAAAAAGGGCTCAACTATTGACATTGAGAGTCATGTGATAGTTTCATGTTTGAATTCAGAGCGTATAGCAAACAAACAAATCATCCAATCAAACAAACTAACCTCAGAGACATCCACTAACCCAACAAACCAACCCACCAACCCACAGACATACATAAGAACTAACCGGCACACCCAATCAACCAAGCCACAAACCCACAGACTTACATAAGAACTAACTGACACACCCAATCAACCAAGCCACAAACCCACAGACTTACATAAGAACTAACTGACACACCCAATCAACCAAGCCATAAAACCCACCAACCAGCCAACGTAAAATCAGCCACCAAGCACACTTTATAGACACCGGCGCCCCTTGCCGTCACGCTCACCTGCCTGTCCTCGTGCGCGGTGGAGCCGTCGAGGCGGCAGTAGTCGTAGCCGCGCCACGCGCAGTAGTCTTCCAGGATGTCGAGCATGCGTGTCATCTGGCTGAAGATGAGCACTCGTGAGCCGCGCACCTTCAGCCTTTGCAGCAGCTTGTCGAGAATCACCATCTTGCCGCCGTTCGTCACGAGGTGCATGTCAGTGGTGTAAGGCGGACCTGAAACGCGAAACAAGCAAACGTTAAAACAGGCGAACTAGTATTGATAATCACGCGATCTGCGTAAAATCTATTACCTAAGACCTACCCACCCGTATACAATAACATCAACTCTAACCAATTACTGTTGCAAGCGAGGCATTCTAAGCCTGTTCCTCATTAATAAAGTCCTATAAGGTTGACAATTTTGCATGAACATGTGAGAAACAAGTTTGAACTAGTCAAACAATAACTTACCATACCTAGTAAATATCACCAGAGAGTGTGGTTTTATCACTCATGCGTATAGGTAAATTAGAGCTATCACTTACCTGGCTCGGCTCCATCGAACAGGTAAGGATGGTTGGCGCACTTGCGCAGCTGCATGAGGATGTTAAGCAGACGAAGCTTGTCTGTCTTGCCAGCTCCATTCACAATGTCAATGTCCTTCATCAGAATTTTAGTGTACCTGCGACACAATACATTAAATCACAATCACCGAGAAGAGACAGACAGACAGACAGACAGACAGACAGACAGTCTTGCACGGGTTAAAACAATCACATAGATTTATATTTCGGAGTCTACACAGTGAACTCACCAATCTCTCTGCATCTTGCTAAGACCAATGTATATCTTTGTCTCTTTCTTGGGCAGCAGTTTTTTCTCAACGTCAGATTTTAGTCGACGCAGGAGGAAAGGTCTGAGAACCTACCAGATGTAAGACAGAACATTTTCACTATAGGCTATTATGTAATTATAAATCATAATGCATTAGGCCATGTGTAAAACGTTAAAAGAACTGGAAATTAGTCAACAGAGGCAGCTGGTAATTACATTATTATTGAATTATTAACATGTGTGTAGAACTGACAACAAAGATCCTATTGAGAATTTCATCATCATAACACTATAAATATAAAAATTCCATAAAGCAAAGATTGAGTGTTGCATTGAAATTTATGCAAATTTATTACAGATGGTTAGCTTAAATATTTACATAGATTAACTAAGCATTCCAACACCTCAAAAATCCATGAACACCTCGTCTCAAACAAGCAGGTTAGTTTTGTTGTATGCAGTGAATACATACAAAATAGAGTTTCGCCCGGGTGACGATACTTACAGCATGGAGTCGTTCCACCAGCTTCGTATCACCATGCATGGTCACGGTGTTGCTGTTGAACCAAGAGTCAAAATCCTACAATAGCAACAAGATGCACACTGCTCTCATCTACACACATTGCAAACAGACATTCACGTATGTTCCAAAAATTATCAGCCAATAAATTTCACGACGAAACGTGTTTTATCCCAAACTTTACACTCACATCTGCCGAGTTGAAGACATCAGGGAGCAGGAAGTTAAGCAGTGCCCACAGTTCATGCAGGTTGTTCTGTAGCGGTGTGCCCGTCAGCAGCAGCCTGTTGGTCGACTTGAACTCACGCACGATCTCTGACAGCTTCACAATATGACACGTGTACGATGCTTTAGTTTAAGTGTTTATACATGATTAACATACAGACATAGTTGCAGAAATATATTTACACTTCACAACTGTTAAGATAAGTCAATTAATACACTATCATTATTTACCCTATAGACCTGATATAGCACAACTTGATGGAAGGCAGATCGCCTATAAGACAGTCAAAGGTTTTACTCTAGTTAACTAGGAAGATATATTCGCATGGAGTCATATTAAATTTTAAGACATTTCCATGCTAGTTCGAACCCTGTCTATTCATAAATACATACACTTGATATCATGCGGACTCACTATATAAAGCGGTCCAATATTTTGGAGCCAATAACCTGCATTATATTAAATCTACAGCATACATATATTTGGTGTTTGTATTACAATTACACTAGTTGATGCTAGGATTCAGACTAGCAGTAAATTATGCACAAATTTTGTATCACATTGAAATATAAAATTATTGAAATATGATAGGAAATATGAATGCATGTAAAATTGTACTAGTTACAGGGTCATTTTTGATCGTATCAATAGTGTAATCATATTACATGGTATAATAATCGATAGTAACAAGGGATATTTCACACGTACAGTTTTGGTAGCATTTCCCCCCAACAAAATCCAAAGCCCAAAGTTTTGAAGCAATACAACAACAAAGTAACGAGGGAGCAACATCAAGCAATGGCTTGCCGCGACCACTACGTTAGGTTAACCTAGACTATACCTTTGACTGCTCGTTCTTGATTCTATGTGCTTCGTCAATGACCAGATAACGCCAGTGGAATTTTTTGAAGACAGACTTTTCGCGGATGACCATCTCGTACGAGGTGACACACACGTCCCACTCCCCCGGCATCATCACGTCACGGATAAACGTCGACTGCCGCAACACAAGCAAACAGCATGCAACATCAATCAAATACAGTTGCCGCACGACATCTTCAGTAGAATATAGACATAGCTATTAGCAGATGTATTAACACTAATTACACGGATGGAAAATAACAGAGAATTTGTGCTGTAAGGGGATAAAAAGGGAACTCAACAGGAAAAACACATACCTACAAAACCGCAGATGAGGTGGCAGCAATTTCGAAGGTATTTAAGGCAGACGGCATGCGCGTTCAAGACACAGAATAGGCGATACGCACATCAACATGCTTACCCGCTTCTCCTGGTCACCGATGAGGCAAACAGCTCTGAGGGTGGGCACCCATCGCTTACACTCATTCATCCAATTCTGCAGCGTGGACTTGGGCACGATGATGAGATGAGGGCCGGGCACGTTGCGATAGTTCTTCATGTAGCCGAGAAGGGAGATCGTCTGCAGTGTCTTGCCGAGGCCCTGTGACAAATCGTGAATAAAACACAATCACGTAACATTAGCACGCTGGGATTACAGTGACAAACTGCTTACTACAGCCAGCATAGAAAACTGACAATGGATGTGACAAGAGTACAAGGAGTATTTCCAAATATGTGCAGTGTTTACCATTTCATCTGCCAAGATTCCATTGATGCCATGTTCATACAGTGAGATCATCCAGTTGAGACCACGAACTTGGTAATCTCTCATTTCCCCATTCTTCACATCTACAAACAAATATATAATTATAAGGTGTTATCGAGTCACCAAGATTGGGGTTTATATATAAACTTACACAATTACACGAGCTTCAACTGATCATAAATCTAATTAACTACACAGCAGGTTATTATGCAGCTACACAGCTTATTAACTACTAAGCCACGTCTAGGTGACCCACATGGCGGATTATTGTCGAATCGCGTTACAACAGTGGTGGACTTCTTCGCCTCCGTAAGTAACTCCTCATCTTCTTCTTCCTCTGTTCTGCGATGTCGATGGCTACAACAAACAATGCAAAACATTAGTGTACGACCAATTGCTATCTCCTTCTTTTGATTGCGACTGAATGATTTGCGAAAACTCTTTAAACCTCAGAGCAACTGACTGAGTGAACACTCCTGTCCTTTTACGTACTCTCCGATTGCTGCTAGTTTCTGTTTCTCATCGGGAGCTTTCCTTGGTCTTCCAGTTGGCTTGATCTTAAGAGGACTGGACGTAGTTGTGGAACTGTCGCCCATAAAGTGAGAAAATATCTCGGTCTGTTGCAGGAGGAAATCGAAGCGATTCGATCGATCTGTCGACTAGAGATATGAAGAAGTAGAGAAGCACACTATAATCATCACTCGTACATAAGAATTAGTAAAAAAAAGTGCTTCTAGGACATATAAATAGGGATGGTATGATTTAAGTTCCCAATTTGGGACAATAAGTGGAGAGGTATTGAAAGTAAACAATATTTATGATTTGAATATTATTCTTTATAAGTGATTGCTGAGGATTTACCAGTTTTTCTTCATATTCTTGTTTCTGAGCTGTAGATGTCTCTGGACCTCTGTGTCTTGGTGATTTTGGTGATCTCGGTGATGAGATGGAACGAGGAGATCCAGGCACCGACTGAGAAGTTATTATGTAATGTTATGTATTAAAGCAGGTTTCACATTTTATAGCAATGCTAAAAAATGGTGTCACCATAATGGCAAAAAACGAATTTTTAGCTATTCACTTTTTCTCGCAATAACATTACGTTATACATAAGTTCAAAATGCATGATACATGCAATTAATGTAGTCACGTTGGCTTGACTAATGACCAATGTTCAACATAAACATTCATTCATGGCAACATGTACATTCATGATGAATGCTCATGATGCAAGCGCCTCGTCGTTGGTGTAATAAGTACACAAGTAATATTATGTATGCTCAATCCTACTACAATAACTACTAGTTTAGACACGCAGCTAGGGCCTGCATACCTCCCAAAGTGACACGTCGTCGACCGACCAATCGGAGCGCTCGCAGCTCAGGCACTAAAGGCTAGCTGATAAATGTAAAGCTAAACCCTAACCCTTACCAGTAACCATCCACTCACGGTGGATAGCCAGCTTAAATAATGCAACCACAAAACATCGCATCAGGCTCAGCTTTAGTGCCTGAGCTGCGAGCGCTCCGATTGGTCGGTATTTTGGGAGGTATGCAGGCCCTAGCTGCGAGTCTACTGTCTAGTTTAGGAACCCGGTACGGTAGCAGTATAATAATATAATAATTAATAATAATATTAATAAATCGCAGACATATATGCATGTATTGATTATTGATCATATAACTAATATATAGGTACAAGTAGCGTTTACACACCCATGTCGTGAGATTGGTTAGGGTTAGGGTTATGGTTAGGGTTTTTAAACCTGGGGTTGTCAAATAGGAATGGGCCAATATATACAGACATGTAATATGCAGTGAGTAAGTATACCGGTATGTACCGTAACTAGTATTAGTAGTAATAATATGTGCAAAAAATTTACTGTATAATACTATAAGCTTGAGGGTTGATATTATTAACGATTATTTCTTCGCAAAATCACTCAATGAGTTGTCGGCGAGGAATAATGAATGATCGCGTAACAAAACAAGTAGGCCTATCTAATAGTACTAGTAGTATCAGGAGTAAGATAATATAGGATATATTATCTTACTCCTGCCAGTCCTGGTAGTGGTAGTCTTTAAGATTATGAACAACCACTAGTAACTCACCGAAGATTTGTGACACCTTTACATCCCTTTACCTCACTACAGAATCCACATACATATATAGAAAAGGCTGGCTACACGAGCGACTAACGAAATGCAACCTTGCGTGTGCCGCCGTATTCCACACTGTCCCGTGACTCACGCGTATAGGTTTAACCTGCCGCGCCCTCTATCGTTTCCAAACTAAGCCAAACTCCGGCAGCTACAGTTAGGGTTCGGGTTAGGGTTAGGGAGTAGGCGTAGGCGACTCCCTAGACTCGTTAGTGGAGTAGGCGAGGTACGGTCCGGCATATAATATAGTACCAGGGTACGTTCCGGTATACCGGACCGTACCCAGGGTACGTTCCGGCAGTACCCCAGGGGACATAGACCCTCTCAGCCTTACTAATAGTAATACTACTACTAGTACTACTACTAGCTACCACTAGTACCAGTGAGTACGAACTGAAAATCGTATAATTGTTGGATTTAGCTGAATGTGAATCATACCACATTGGTAGCTATATAGTCGTCCTTGTTTTGGTTTTAGTTTCAATTTCGGTTGCGGGTTGAGAGGAAATTCTCGATGTTCGCAGTTATANTGAGACAGTTTGTTACCAAGTTGGAGTCTGCTAGAGAGCAGATATCTAATAGAAGTTCTCAGTTACTGGAAGCCATGTCCCATCATTCGACAACTCCACATGCATCCACTACTTCCTCCAAAAGGTCTTCAGTATCATTTGTACTTGCCATAAAAAAGGCAGCAGTTTGTGCTGCTCGTGTGAAACTGGAGTATGCACAAAAGGAAGCGGCAATGCGTAAACAACAAATCGTTGCTGACAGAGCTGCACAACAGAGAAAGGAAGAGTCAGCACTCGAACTATTTCTTCTTGCCCAGGAAAAGGAAGTCGCCGCAAATGAAGCGGAAGTGCAAGCCCTAGAATCGTCTGTCGAGGGTCAGTCTCGTGGTGCAAGCTTATTGAACCTTCCCGCAGCAGATCCTAAAACTCGTACAGCAGCGTACATCCACGGAACTCCTGATAACACAGACGTTCATCTCAACCCACTCGCTAGGGAGTTCACAGAACAGGATCGAGGGGATGATGACAAGATACGCCGACACGTGTTTCCGGAGAAGTCCCAAGGTGACGTCTACTCCTCTCCCGAGGTACGTGCAGAAGTGAGACACTATCTGCCAGAAACAGATAATTACAACACACAGGTTTATTCTCGGAGACAGGACCCTGTACAAGTAAACTCGCTCACACACAGAGCGAATTGTGATCCACTACCAAATACTCGACAACTCACGCAATACTTGATGCGGAAGGACCTGACGATCTCCCGGCTCTATGTTTTCGACGGAACGCCCGAGTCGTACCGAACCTGGAAAGCAACGGTCAAAAGCGTTATGGAAGAACTGGATGTGAATAACTCCGAGGAGTTAGATCTACTACTCAAATGGAGTGGACCCAGCTGCAAGCAGCAGATTTTGAGTATCAAGTCAGCATCAGCAGGTAACCCTAGCCTAGGGTTACTTCGTGCTTGGGAACGCCTCGAGGAGCGATTTGGAAGTGCAGAAATGGTCGAGTCATCGATAAAACTGCGGGTCAAAAGCTTCCCAAAAATCTTGTCTAACAATATCAAGGTTCTCTATGACTTTGCAGATTTAGTGAGTGAAATCGAAGCCCTCATGCTAGAGCCAAAGCTAGAGACACTCGGCTTACTACAACTCCTCGTCTGGTGTAACTCCGCTGGTGTGTAAGCTGCCTTATTTTCTGCAGGACAAGTGGACTAGTTCTGCTATTGGTTTCACGAAGAAACACCATGTTGTATACCCACCATTCACTCATTTTGCCGCATTTATCCGGGAGCAAAGCAATCTGAGGAA
>NW_014578449.1:69837-73871 GCF_000485595.1 Priapulus caudatus
TGCAGGCCCCTTACCTGTATAATGTTGAGTATGGATATATAGCAGTGGTTGGTTGCATGCCCTTACCTGTATAATGTTGAGTATGGATATATAGCAGTGGTTGGTTGCACGCCCCTTACCTGTATAATGTTGAGTATGGATATATAGCAGTGGTTGGTTGCATGCCCCTTACCTGTATAATGTTGAGTATATATATCCAGCAGTGGTTGGTTGCATGCCCTTACCGCTATAATACTTGAGTATGGATATATAGCAGTGGTTGGTTGCACGCCCCTTACCTGTATAATATTGAGTATGGATATATAGCAGTGGTTGGTGTTGCGGTCCTTCGCTGTCGACACCATCATGTTCTTTGGCTGCAGCAGCCGGCGCATGACGTCCAACACGGTGGTCTTGCGCACACTGATCGTCGATTCCTCGTCGTCAGCGGCGTGTAGCCAGTCATGAGAAGTGTAGCCGCGGTGTCGGGATGAGAGAGGCGATCATGCCAAGTAGGTTGTTGTTCATATAGCCTGCGTGTGTGCGAGGGGAGCAATAGCAAAACAAGGATTTAAAGTGACTTACGAGTATTACACTTCGTTTTAGATATTTTACACGAAACAAGAATTAACCTATCTGCCAGGTATGACGTACCAGGGTAGTAGAGCTAGTATTAGTATTACGTACCAAGGTAGCGCAGAGCTAGTATTACGTACCAGGGTAGCGCAGAGCTAGTATTACGTACCAGGGTAGCGCAGAGCTAGTATTACGTACCAGGGTAGCGCAGCGTTGAGGTGCTGGCGGACATGATTGTCGAGACGAGTGTGTTGACCTGTGCGAAGGTCGGGTTCTGCAGGTGCAGCCTCTCGGATGCGATGCGGTTCAGCGATGTGTTGTCGAGGACGACGACGCAGTCGGCGTTCTCCGTCAGGCGCTTGAGCGTCAGCAACGAGTTGTACGGCTGCACTACCACGTCACTGATCTCGTCCTGGTTCGGGAACACCTGTGAGCGCGTTTCAAATGCGTCGTTACATTGAGAGTAAATTCCGAGTATAAATTATTGAAAGTGTGTGCCTCGAGCACGATTAAAGGCACAGGATCTGGGATTTACAGGTACTGCAAGAACATTAAAATTCCAGCGAGCCATACGCACAGAAACTATTGACCCGTGTGTGTGGCAACGTGTTCCATGAGCTGACATTAAAAAGAGCCTTGCGCAGATACTGACAATCAGCAGTGAGAGGGGGTCTGGCCCGAACTGAGAGTGCATGAGCCTTCGTGCAGATGATGGGACTAAGTTAATTTCAATAAGCGATAAATGTCAAAGGATAAAGTGGTAGTCTTTCGGCCAGCATAGCTAATGTACTGGACCGTCCATAATAGGAGAAATTACAGAAACTAGGTAGATTAGGAGATAAATATCAATTTATTAGGGATGTTGAAATGTTCACGATTGGTTGTGATGGAACTGACCGCCTGGGTTAAAACACACAAGGACAAGACAAGAAAGAGAAGACTCCCTGGTAGTGTAGCCAGGACAATCGCCAACTTTCCCCTCTTACTGTGTAAGTTTCATTGCATCTCAAACAGTAACCAGGGTTATATTTTCAGTCTATTAAACTTGTTATTATCATTGGTAAAACATGGTCGCAATAAGCGTGCTAAATTTCCAAGACCCAACATAACAACGGCCTATTTTCCAAGAATTCCAAGACCATAGCCCACATACCACGAGCTGGAAAATTGCATTTTAGAATGCCAAGACTTTTTATGTCTCCCAGGCCCCGCACGAATCCTATTCATTCACTGTAGCATTACGGCACGCGTGGCAACTCACCGAGTATGTCTGCAGTAGCTTCTTGGGAAAGCGGTCGTTCAGCCGCTCCAGCAAGAATGACCCGAGTCCCGATCCGGTTCCGCCGGCAATCGAGTGGCACAGAACGAATCCCTCGAGGCTGTCACTGCCATCGGCCTCCCGGTCGATAATGTCAAAGATGTCCTCGGATAGCCGCTGGCCCTGCGAATGTCCCGACGCCCAGTTGTTGCCCGCGCCGCCGCCGTGCTCTGAGATGAAGACGTTCTCGGGGTTGTAGAGCCCCGCGTACTGCGACGACATGATGCCGTGAATGACGCGCGGTTCAAGGTCGAGCAGCACGGCGCGAGGGATGTAGTGTTCGTCGTCCGCCTGGTAGAAGAACACATCCTTCCTGTCCGTACCCTCCGTCGCAAAATCCTCCAGGATGCCCTGCGGACGAGAGGTAGGGAAACAATTACGCAATTTACCTCCCAAGACACTTCCAAAGACGAGGACAAAATAAACAGGTTTTTTTTCAATATTAACGATACCATGACATCGGGGAGAACGTTTATTTAAAAAAAAGACTGGGAGGGATGAAATCTTTTGTTGTTTAAATTAAAGAGGAATAGGGTAAAATACTTTGTTATCTTAAAACAGTCACAGCGTGAGAAACTAGCGGTCGCCCAGTCGCCAGTGGCGATTAGAAAATCTACCGGGCGACTGCTTGCTTGTGTCAGCTGGTCGAGCGGGGCGACTAGATAATCGCCGCACAGCAGCGAAAAAAATACAGACTTGTAAACAGGAGCGCATAATACGACCCGTTTCTCAACGTAGATGGGGTATCCAAACCTTCTAGAGCTGCATGAACTCCCTCAACGCATGATTCGCCACACGAACAAAAACTCGCGACGGTCTAAGAAATCGATTGCGCCGGCATGTAGTGCAGCTTGCATAACAATAAGTTTTTATATCGCAGGTGTTATCGTGGGAAGTGAGGGGACGACCAGTGACACCTGACACGCACGTAATCAAAGCTGTTAACTGAATTCGTCACTTTTCATGTGGACTATTGGAAAGTGGAATGTGGAAAGTGGACTAATTTTATTCAGTTAGATATCTAGAAACAATGTAAACTGTATATGGCCAATTCCACACCAACTGTGACATGACTGCCAAAATTTCAAATTGATTTTACAATTTTTTCTCCCCTATTGTTAGTAAGGGGTATATCTATATTTAATGAGTATGATATAATATCATCTCAATACGTTTGTTTTAGTTGTTATATCATCATTTGAATATGGATGCGCAAAAGGACAATTTATTGCAAATTTGGCATTAAAAAAAGTAGGTTATGAAAGTGCTTCATTTTTCACATAAAATTGTACTTTAGGAATGCTACTTTAGATATTTAGTTATGACAAATAAAGCTTCTCTAATGAAAAGAAAAAAGAAAAAAATTGATATCCGTTGCCCGAAGCGCAATACGAGTAATTATTTTCCCGCTCCATTTTTCCATTGGACTGTGTAACGTCCGTAACATTTTGTGCATTTTTTTTAGCTGTAAAGAAAAATAATTGACTGACTTTTATATTATCACATATTTACTGCAAACTTATGATGGGTTAAATTATAGAGCAGAAAATTTAGAATTACAATAATTAGAAATAGGCTAACGAGCGTTACGAACGTTACATAAAGTGTTACGGACGTTACATAAAAGTGTTACGGATGTTACGGCTTCTATACTTGAGGCACTGGAGAGCTTTTGCCACTTCCTTCTTACACGAGCTATATGCCCCCTCTTCAAAAATGGTTTTGGCCTGGGCGGCTACACACTATGAGCACATGAATGTCATCCAGCAGTTTATTCTTAAATAGGAAGGCCTTTTGGTTAGCATGTAGATGTCAAAGGGTAATGACATTTTAGCCTAAGCACAATAATTGTGTACAATCCTTTGAGCAAAAATTCTGATTGTGAATAAGAGCATACATGCACCAGGGTGCTACAATTTTTTTTCCTCACTTGCCAGGTCGGGCAAGTGACTCATAAATTTGGTTGACAACAAGCCCAAAGCACTTGCCTGAAATTATTAAGGGGAAACAAACAAGTGCCGCAGAGCGACAGCGCTCATCTAACGTCTACTGCGGTGACTCTGTGGTGGAGTGGTGGGATTCTAGTAAACCCTGCTAGAATAGGTAAGCACTGATCCATTTCCCTACCCAAGCCTACAGGCTGCAATAGAGAGCTGCCACC
>NW_014578449.1:74788-77112 GCF_000485595.1 Priapulus caudatus
TACACCTCTTGACCTTTGACCTTTGACCCTTGGCCACCAAATTTGTCATCCCGAGTCCTTTACACGATCCCCCCCCCACGTCCCGAATATCGTGACCGTACGTCGAGCGGTTAAGATTTGTGCCCAACTGTTGACGGACGGACGGACGGACGGACGGACGCACGGACGGACGCACGGACGATCATGCGATTCTACAAGCTGCATCTGACTATGTCAGATGAGCTAAAAATAATGGATAATGATAAATTTCATGAAATAAACCACATTATGAGAGGTCTTTGTATGGGTGGTTACAGTCCTATAGACCGAAGGTCCGATAGATTGAAGGCCTGATAGACCGAAGGTTTATTCGAATACGCAGTGGCTACACGTCCGGAATCGGTCGCCTAGCCTCCAGGCTACGCATCCGGACATCCACTGATGCCGTATTCGAACGTGAATATGCTGCACATCCACCGATGCCACTATAAATCATATGATGCCACTATAAACCATACATATGCCCTAACCCTAACCCTAACTCTAACCATAACCCTTTGCAACATTCGGTCTATCGGACTTTCGGTCTATAGGGCTGCCCCCATATGGGTAGAGTATATTGAGAAGAACAAGTCTTCATTCACCCCGAAGAAGATATAATTGCTAAATTGGATTCACCCAAAATTGTGATGATGGGGAGCAGGCTATTGTTTGATATAGATATGAAGAAGCTAAGCTGAAGTGGCTTTCCATAAAGCTTCAGTCTAATGTATACAGTAGTTGCTATGGGGCAGAATTGAACATGACCAGCTATCTAGAACTGTTTTTCATTTCATCTACTACACATTGTTTTGTATAGATCTGTACTTAGAATAGACTACTTTACTAATGTACCGGTATTAAATTTTTATCACTTTCTTCACAAACGTTACCCATGACAACCCCAATGCTTGCCTGAGGTTTGCCTGAAGCTTGCCTGACGTAGGAACAACCAATGTATGCAAAACAAATTAAACAAATTCAATAGAAATAGACTTGAAACAAGTAGTTTAACGAAATCATCATAGGCGTTTGGGCCAGAAACATCCATGAATATCAATACATTTTAATTAGTAAACTGGTCTGTTAGCTATTGGCCTAACCATGCAAGATAAACCTATGATTTAGGAATGTGGGCATGAGAAGATAGCACTATAGATACACTTCTTATAATTATATTGTTGTTTGAGCTTATGCGTACATAAACAGCATAGATGTAGCTCTTTGCAGTTGTTTTTCATTATATTTTCATACATGTAACGTCCGTAACACTAAAATGTAACGTCCGTAACAACTTTAATTAAGGTAATCAGACAGGAGTGTTAATTTCAAACTTGCTATTCATGTCTGTATATAATGGGGGCAGACCTACATCAATATTATAGTTAGTAAAAAAAACTAAAGGAAGTAACTTCACAGAGTTTTACTAATATGTACCAAATGTAAAAAAGTAATGTCACAATGCGTAACATCTGTAACGCTCGTTTCTTATGATTGTGGCTAATTAATCAATTAAGCTAAAACAAAGTTGTTTTACTATTTCTAATACTAGAGTGTATACTACAAGTTTAAGAGAAAATAAACTGTTCTTTCAACTGCAAGTAAGTTTGTTTATCAATTGAAAGTTGCAATTTGCATGTAAACGTAACGTCCGTAACGGTGAAATTGGCCATATACTTAAAGATTCTAGGCACTTGTAACTTTGCGGATGTGCGGCAGCATTGACCTATGCATGGGGGTACCGTCAACTGGGGAGGAGAAAAACGAAAGTAAAACTTTGCCCAGAAGTTCCGGGCATTCCTAGATATTCCAGTACAAGTTTTTTTAACATACTCAAAGTAACTAAAAACTATGTGTACTGTGTAGTGCATGTCTGTCTGTGTGAATTAAATTGAATAAGAATGTGATTGGTTTCTTAGTAGAGTGAAATGAGATAAAAAAAANTTGAGGTTGAAGGGAATGCGGTAACGCAGGGATGCAGGAATGAGGATGCTGCTGCTGCTGCTGCTGACCTGGCTTCTCAGCTGCTCGACCTCCTGCTGCAGCTTCTTCTCGCTCGCTCTGTGCTTCTTCAGCAGCTTCGTCTTCTGCTCGAGGTCTCGCTGGATGTCCTGCTTCTCCAGCGTCCACGCCTCCGTGCTCACATCCATCTGCATCTCCAGCCGCCTAGAATAGATGCTGATGCTGATATTGAGACGTGAAGGCATGCTACAGACGCAAGATCGCGCGTGTGCGTGTGTGTGTGTGTGTGCGTGCGTGCGTGCGTGCGTGTGTGTGTGTGTGCGTGTCGTGTCGTGTCGGTTGGT
>NW_014578450.1:0-502 GCF_000485595.1 Priapulus caudatus
ATCATCATCATCATCATCATCATCATCATCATCATCATCATCATCATCACCAGCATTATTATTATAGCAGATGATATATGAGCTGCAGGATGATTCTATAGCATAGCAGATAATTCTATAGCATAGCAGATGATCTATAGCATAGCAGATAATTCTATAGCATAGCAGATAATTCTATAGCATAGCAGATGATCTATAGCATAGCAGATGATCTATAGCATAGCAGATGATCTAGAGCATAGCAGATGATTCTATAGCATAGCAGATGATCTATAGCATAGCAGATGATCTATAGCATAGCAGAGCTCTAGATCACTGCTATGCTATAGATCATCTGCTATTCATCTGCTATGCTCTAGATCATCTGCTATGCTATAGATCATATCTGCTATGCTATAGAATACTGCTATGCTATAGATCATCTGCTATCATAGCAGATGATCTACTATGCTATACAGATGATCTATAGCATAGCAGATGATCTATATAGCATAGCAGATGA
>NW_014578450.1:3925-5538 GCF_000485595.1 Priapulus caudatus
AGGGAGAGAGATAGATAGATAGAGAGAGGTATGAGAGAGAGAGAGAGAAACATGGTTAGTTCATTAACGGTGATGAAATCATTAGGTTAATTATGAAGAAAATTTTACGCACGAAGGTTAAGTAGGTTGTTTCGTGGAAACTTAAACCTGTGCTACGATGACGCGGACGCGTACGTGTATTTTAATTAAACAGTAACGAACTCATATTTATGCAGCTAGTTTTAGAGTATGTGTGGTAACGCTATACATATGAGATTGTGTATGAGGCCGTATATAGACGGCGCAGTAAACCTCTCCTAGTTGTACACAAGAAGTAAAGATGACGAGTGAGAATGAACCTTGTTGTGTTTCGTATCTGATGTGTTTTCAGTGCGATACTTACGAATTCCGACGATTCCTTTCTGTCTCCAAACGGGTCTAGGTAGTTATCCTTGGCTTGCACCCAGAGTCTGTACACTGCCACTTCCTCCCTATCCAGCTTACCACTTACTACTACTATTCCCTGCAACGACAACATGTTACACTGAGTTAGATATATCATTTGTTTTAACTTAATAGTTAATTTTAAACATTTTAAATAAAAAAATTGCATTTTACATTCATATTTTTCTAGTAGATTAACCTTTGCTATACTGTGATAATATAACTTTTGACCTTATAGATTGCTGCTGCGTGCATTCTCTACATACAATACACAAGCTCTGCCTCGTATGGTGCGAGGATTTTTCTATTAATATTATTGAGAGGAAGGGGGAGAGAGACACTATATAACAGTGGTAAAAAATCAAGAGGTGAAAATAAGACTCCATACGTTCCTGACCAATCAGACGTTACGTGAGTGAGGCAACAGGGTAACATAGATAGAAGGTAAACGGATGGAGCCACCATCGATTGGCATCTAGCGAAAATATGGAGATGAAATTAGCAGACAGGGTAAAACTAACCTTCAGGGGGAAATGTGTATAAGGATACTTACCGATGCAGGGACGGTCACATTAAACTTATTCTGATTCTCTTTATCCACGAAGAATCCAACTTCACCAAACATGGCGGAGTCGGAATCGGAGGCAGTGATGTGATACACTCTAGTGCCTGCATCATCGAACACCAGCAAACATGAACGATAGCGTTGAGAAACTTCATTACTTAAAGCAAATCGCATCGAATAGACTCACCGGAACAAAAGCAATTGCCAATATCAGCAGTGCCATTAGCTACACAGTTTGAGGCTACACGTTGGGCAATTTTAGAAACCCATTTAGAAAGCATTTGTTTGGTTATTAGCTTTATCCTGTTTTTTTAAAACAATTCTAACGGTCTTTTAAAGAATTACCGTTGGAAAATCAAATCGCAAATACGTTTATTGAGCAAAACATATTAGAAGATAGCAGAGAGAAAGTGAATGAGAGAGAGAGAGAGAGAGAGAGAGAGAGAGAGAACGAGTGAGCAAAATCGTAATAGGGAAAACGGACAGAGGAAGAGATGCATAGGGACACAGATTGCGAGACAGCGAAAAAGAGAAAGGGAAATAGATTGAAGATGGAAAGAGGCGCAGAGAAAGAGAGCGAGAGAGAAAGAGAGAGAGAGAGAGATAGAGAGAGATAGAGAGAGAT
>NW_014578450.1:11081-19920 GCF_000485595.1 Priapulus caudatus
CACAAACCCACAAACCAACACTCAAACTCAAACACACGCCGGTGAAAACATAACCTCCGCCAAGCCCCTGGCGGAGGTAATAATTGTTGGTATTAGCATGGTTAATAGCACACTAATTGTTAATGCTAGCATCACGTTAATCGATTACGCTGTATTAAAAAGCGTTGTTTAGAATTAAAACAATGTAACAATATTACGTATATATATATATACATATATATTAGATATATATTACATATTATATATGATATATTATATATAATTATATCTATATAATTATATCTATATAATATACTATATATCATATATATATATATATAATTATATACAATATTATATATTATTGTAGCAATTAACTCCCAAAAAGTTTAATTATATTATTAGTACACAAAACATGATATATCAATATTATATTAATTATATCACAAGTGAATAAAAACTCTAAGATGTGTTTTTATTCACTCCTGATGACATCACTACCATCGTCAACGTTGCCTGGTAATGTATAGGCACGCGGTTACCGCATTGTAAAGAACTATGAATCGTGATTGCCTCTCACGAGTCATTAGCGTGATGGCGTAACAGCAGCCGCGGTCGATGCCGTGAATCGTCAGTACTGCGCCGATAGATGGCGCCCTCCTCCCGCTCTACTCTCGTTTAATCAGCGCACAAGCTTAGCGAGAGAAGGGGAGTCCACGTCGACTATCAGCAGCAGCCAGATTGATTCAATACATGCGACAATATAGATATTCAATCGGGGATAGCCTATCCATCCGCCTACTCCTCTGTTGTCGTCGGTTCCTCCCCGTAGGGTTTCATGAAGCCGAGGAAGAACGCTGTGCAGCGTCCCATATACGGTAAATTGGAAGCGCTGTCACGTGCGCGTCACGTGATAACGCATGTATATAGCGGATGCGTTCGTGTGCGGTGTGTAGATATGAACTAGCTGCTTGATACCGACCGATGTTTATAGATTTGTGGATTTATACTAATTCCTGCGATCACTTGACATATTGATGTGGACATCATCAGGAGTAAATAATATCGAATCTTCGATCTTCGAGATTGCCTTTGCCCCTGATATTAAACCTTGTGTTGTTTATACCGTTACCGTTATAGTATATCTACACACAGAACATACATGATATTCGCGTATATCATATAATAATCTACACACACACAATCTATGCATGATATATACGCGTATACAATATAGTATATCTACACACACAACCTATACATGATAATTCTTATACGCGTATATCATATAGTCTATCATATAGTCATATCATCTACACATCGGTTAACTGCAAATGGATACCTATTTAGTTTTACGAGCTTCCCCAAGGACGAAGTATCTCGTTACATATTAGAGTAAAATCATGAGTAAGACGTGTCTTGACAGTAGAAGCCTAGTCAAGGAGATCGCGACAGTCCGTCACAATGTGTACACTGTACAGCATAAAATCACCCGACTTCAACACCTAATCAGACATCGATGAATACACGTATATCCATTCACCGAAATAAAACGACAAAATGGCAAAGGTGGGGAAGGAAAAGGGTCCCCCTGAAAACACGTATATAATTATGAACAACTGTACAATCGATGAAAGCGGAATTCGCTTCCATCATGTTTTCCTAATACCCGCTGCACGCAAGTCCCCTGGGAGTTGCCAGCTTCGAACAGATGAATGAAAACGAAATAATCTCTCCCGGGAATACACAGACATTCTACGTGCAACAACGTGGGGGATATATATATATATATATATATATATATATATATATATATATATATATACGCGTACATGCCTACGACAACGATGAACATACGTACGTGAAATCAATATTACATGAATTGACATAATCGAACGCTACGTAGATGTATATATATGCGTCATTGTGAATGGACCATATAGAATAACAGAAGCATGCTAATAGTTAGTTAATAATAACAACTGATGTCATGGATCTCGTTGTCATGTGTATCCAAAAGCTGCTGCGTTCGATTTCTACGTTGCGCCCCCGGAAATTTGAAAAGTTTTCCCTCCAAGTTTCGAAATTATTCTTCATGGAGTAGATGCGAGGTTACACACAGCACATACTAATCCATAGTTTTACTAAGAAGGAAACGATTTTTATAAAAGTAACTCGCTTTATACCACAACCCAAACCAACTCACTTTGTAAACATAAAATAGTCATGGACATTACCATGCAGCGTGTTTGATGGAGACACACACACGCACGCACGCACGCACGCACGCACACGCACACGCACACGCACATACGCACGCACGCACGCACGCACGCACACACACACACACACACACACACACACACACACACACACACACACACACACACACACACACACAGATATAGTATTATACTATATATATAGTATATAATGGGATTCTTGCCATGCGCGGCGAGTGTACGGTATTACATAGACCTGAAGTCCATCAGCATCAATAGTACACCACTAATACAAGAGAGGAAGATAACATGTGTTGCCGGAGTGTAATATAGTACCTGTGCACTCTCATCGATCAGTTATCTGCCTTCAAAGTCAGCTACACTAAAGCACACGTAAAGTTACATATATGTTACAATAGACGCCAACACGCGAACGCACGAAGTACGCAGGCACACGCAGGCATCGCAAACCGCAGCAAATGCTGTTTTAGTAAGCAAAAGATGATACAAGAAAATGATGTAAATGATTAGTAATCGTAGTACATAATTAATACATAATAATATATAATACAAATACAACAACGCGTAACGGTTTAGAATTAATACTCGTTTGCGCTGCGCACCTCTGTCGGCAGGTTAGTTGACGCATCGTCGACCTGTGGTTGAACTATTCTCGTCTGGGTCTGCGCCTGGCTGGACGCGGACGATCAGCACGCGTGCGCGCGAGTTGTCCCATCCGCTCAGAGAAGCCTGCTGGCCTACTTACGCGTGTCGGCGGCAACAGACGAAGGCTCGCGGACCGCCGCGACCTGCTCGAAAATACTGCGCAACTATACACGAGCGCATCGCTCGCCGCACAAACGGGTAAGGTCATACCCCGCCACGTCAAGCGTGCTGCCGGGTCAACGGTCGGGATCCAAACGTCAAGGTCATGGTTGGGATCGTCGGGGTCAGGGTGAGGGTGAAGGTTACGGGTAGGGATTGGGTTGGGTATTTAAGCGTCAAGTTGAGGTAGACGTGAGGGTGAGGGTTGGTTGGGGTTACGGGCTTAGGGTCAGGGTCAGGACCAGGTTAGCGTTGTGTACACGGTTAGCGCTAAGGGTTATGTTTAGTGTTAAGGGTCAGCGAGTTTGAGGGTAGGCTTCGTATTGAGTTCGAAATTATTGATTAAATTAGTGCCGAGTTAGTGTTAGGGTTATTAGTTAATGTTAACGTTAAAGTTGGATTCAAGATTCGCGTTAGGATTAGTGTTAGAGGCATTCTTCCATTAGTCTTCTATCATATGACAGTAGATATACTTACATCCGACGTCCACTCGCATGGCATAGCCCCGACCCTAGGTAACTCAAGCCTCTATTCATTTATCTCTATATGTCATCTGGGATGACACAGTCTGTTCCGGCGTTTCTGAAAATAAGACCACTTTGTCCGCATAATCACTCCTTCCCGGCCCGCGCCCAAAGAACACGCGGATATTCCTCACATCTATTACAGTGCAGGCCTAGAAAGATACGCGCGCACCGCAGGTGTGGATAACCGAAACCACTGCAGTGTGGTAACCAACCACGCAGTGTGGTAACCAAAGCCACGCAGTCGCTCAACCTGACGAATGAAACTATTATTTATCGAATATTCTACTATCCCTTGTTCATCGGACCGAAAACCGAGAGCAAATCTCATATCCAGCTGTCGACATCTCCACAGGGTACCCCGCAACACACCACCTTCCCTCCCCGCTTCCCTCGCCTAGCATACACGATTACGGGCTACTAGAGCGAGATAACTTCGCAGGCGAGTTCAGAAAGTAGGAACTATGTGTTTACGGAGCTATAGCTGACCTGCTGCTGCTCTGCTACTGCTGGTGCCTGCCTGCTACTGCTGCTGCTCGCTACTACTACACACTTATAACTTACACTACTACTGACTACTACTACTAACTCATAAAACTATACGTATACTACTCACTAGGCCTAACTACTACTACTACACTACTACTGGACTAACTACTTCACTACTACTACTACTACTACTACTACTAACTTCTATCTCTACTATCATACTACTACTGCTGCGGCTGCGCTCTACTGTACTCGGCTACTACTGGGCTGCTACTACTCGCTTACTGGTCTTCTTCTGCTGCTGCTGCCTGCTACTGCTACGCTACTGCTGCTTCTGCCTGCTGCAACTGCTACTGCTCGCTGCTATACTATCACTACTATACTACTACTACTACTAGCTACTAGTACTACTACTATACTAGCTAACACTAACTACTACTAGTCTATCACTACACTACTACTACTACACTATCTACTATACTAACTACTACTGCTTGCTGCGTACCTACTGCGCTACTACTACTTGCTGCTACTACTTGCACTCTCGAGCTGCTGCTTGCATGCTACTGAATGGCACGCTGCTACTGCTGCTACTGCTGCTGGCTGCTGCTGCTGGCTGCTGCTTACTGCTAGGCTACGTGCTAGCTCACTGCTGCTGGTGGCATTGGTGCTGCTACTACTATATGCTGCTCGCTGCTACTACTGCTTTCTACTACTGCTCTGCTGCGCTACTGCTGCTGCGTGCTGCTGGCTGCTACTATGCTCTGGTGCTTGCTGCTGCTACTGCACTAGCCTGCTGAGCTGCTACTACTTGCTACTGCTGCTGCTACTTCAGGAGTGCCCGTGGTCGCTAAATAGGGCGTGCTAGCTGGCTAACTGCTGCTATGACGCGCGCTCTCTCTCTCGTCTCACTCTCTCTCTCGTCTCTCTCTCTTTCATCTCGTCTCGACATCTTTCTCTCTACTTCTCTCTTCTCTCTCCCTCCTCTTTTCTCTCTCTCCCTCTCTCTCATCTTTCTTTCTTTCTCTTTCTCTCTCGCTCTCTCTCTCCTTCCGCTCTCTCTCGTCTATGCCCGATACATGGTATCGTATAATTGTATAAATGTATATATGTATGTACTGTTTTTTTATTGGTATATTGTATATTACGTGCATTTATCTAGTCGTTAATATAATATATTCTCAATGTGATCTTATTACAGACAGAGCCGATGCCGTCTATCCGCGAATCAACGAGACGTTCGCGACCGAGCAAACGCCTTCCGCGTGCGACCTGAAACAGCACCAAATCTATCGTACTAGCCCTGCCGAAAGACCTTCAACCGAACTAACTCCCGCCAGGGGGACCAGGTAACGCAGGACTGCGCGTGAACATCATCTCCCCGTCTCATACAGACAAGTTGAAAATGGATGCACAGCTGTGATGGAGGTGGCCAGGCGGGCGAAGGGAGGACGGCAGCAGCAGCTAGGGCTTCATCTGAGCATCCAGAGGATCACTTTCAGCTCCATTCCGCATCCACTCTCCGCACAGGCGCCAGGCAAGACGAGGCGATATTTGTGATAAACGGACGTCCGCGGCGCGTAGCCGAGTGGGCGAGCCGCTAGGTGGCGCTGGCGAATCGAGAAAAAAGCCACGAGCACGTTGCATTAGTCTCTGTTGTCCTCAATCGTGTGGCGCTTTGTCGATCCGTCCCGTCGGTGCAGTTTGCTCGACTTGGCATAATCCAAGTGACATCAAAATTGATATCATATATATTATGATATAATATATACATTATATTATAATAATATAATATATATTGATATAGCTCACCTAGGTGGCATTACGAGGCCAGTAGCTAATAATATTTATTTGTAGCCGGATCCGCGACACAACCTGTTTTTGGTTATGGACGATAAATTTATGGCAGAATTTACGCGAAAGGTTTTCATAAGTATATGATGTATGTATTACAAAGAGGCGGATAATACGCTAGACGTGTCAAATCGGCAAAACGGAAAATAGTGCATTTTCACGAAATACATTTTCTAGCTTTGCCCTGCGAGTCTAAGAATAATTTTCAGTGTATTGCAGTAAGCAGTGAATTCTTTGCTGCCTGTAAAACTAAAGACCGAAACCGCTTGGTCAATACGATACTCCTAGGCGGCAAAGATAATTCGGGCCTCCCTTTCATAAAACCTCCCCTCCCAAACATGGCCCAACGCACGTCGAATCGCCACTTCTGCCACATCCTGACACAGCGCTAAGCGTTGCTTCGTGAAAGTTCGAGGTTTTTCCGCGATAATTAAATTTATGAATGGACTGGTGCTTCGGTTATCAATAGGTGTACATTCGGCCGGGCAGCGCCATATGCCCTTCATCTTGGCCATTATCTTTTCCTACCGGCAACGCCCAGTCATGATGGAGCCGGCCTCCATCAACAGTTTGTACACAAACGCAGCCTCAGTCTACAAGTGTAGTAACAGTAATCCAAATTTGGGCATATGACATGTAATTATACAGCGCTCCAAAGTGGTGACGCGAAACCGATAGGGCCAAAATGCTTACTCCGCGTGTAGAATGGTGGCAGAAGTGATTGAGGTGGCGTTTATGGCATGTTGAGGGGAGGTTTAGGAGGCCGATATCTCCGCCTAGGAGTATCGTATATGACGAAGCGAGTTGTCTATGTTTTAGAGAGCATAAGATTCTGGGCTTAATGCTAAATAGTCCATCAAATTATTTCTACGACTCGCAGGCAAGTTGAATAAATGTAGTCGTGAAATAGCACTATTTCCCGTTTTTCCGTTGTACAACCTAGTATTTTCCGCTCTTGATAGTAGTATGATATTGTGCGTCGTTAGATTAAAGATGAATGAACCTACGACGCATCGCCGCTAAAATATGGCGGCCATGCGCGGTCATGTTTGAGCAGAATATATATATAGCTTTGCGGCACCCTATTATTGATGTAATCGATGTCGATGAACGGTTGAAATTCGCTAGTTTGCTCGTTTTACTAGTGGCTCCGCTCCTCACGTAAGCTATAGTCATTGGAACTCTGTCTGTTCGAGAGAAGGAGGATTGGTTGTTTCTAGGTCAATGTCAGAGGATGGGGAGTATCCAAAGTACTTCATTGCAAACATCCTAGAAGGGGAACAGCTATGCGTGAACTCGTGACGCAATTCTTTTCAAGGAAAACTGATGCATCATGAATTAGAGTGACTCAGCTAATACTTTATAATGATGCTGATAAATCCACTTTTGAGATATATAAAACATGCATATCAAGCTACTTTTTATATATTTATTATCAGTTTTCAAATGACTACTCAAGAACCGCTATAATTTGAATTTTAGCTTATACGAATTTCTGGGGGCATATGGATAGTTTTGTAAAGTTTTAAATGTGGTCCTTATTTAGTATTCTGTATCCAGTGGAATAGATTTGCTGGTCACGAGGCAACATAGACGAAACACGAAGTGGCTTCAGCCTCTGAATTGTTTACACATATTATATTTTGTAAAATAAAAGAATATACTTTATGCTATAAAGATTTTGATAAATCGTCGTCTCATCGCCTTCTCTCGTCTTTTTCTCACACCTCTCACCTCTCCTCTCTCGCGACGCTCTCTCTCTCTCTTCTCTCTCTCTCTGCTCATCCTCTCTGCTCTTTCTCCTGCGTATCTCCCGGCCTCTCTCTGTCAGGCTCTCTCTCTTTATATATATATAGTTATATAGCAATAGGTCCATATAGTATATATAAATACGGCCTATATTATATATATATACGTATATATACATCGTCCATAGTAGAGAGATTATAGTTGACTGATAAGCAACTACCCCCTGCTACTAATATCCTGCTCCGTGTTTGTTTTTACCGGGCGGTAGGCTACAGTAAATAATCTGCACCGGATTCTGTACCAAGAACACCGAAACATTAAGCAAAGATTCATTATAATAATACTAAATTATTAATTTGAGGCTGTTTAGTGCAGAGGAAAATCACATCACGTACAATCAGCAAGGATGCGCGTCTGCTGTCGTCTCGGGGTTTCCAAGGACGCAGCCATGCGGCGATGTCGCGCCAACATCGCAGCGCTAACGACCTAAAAAGCGAACCACATAACAATCTAAAAGAATAACACATGAACAAGTTTTAGTGTTGTGCAGTGCGTTGCGCATATTTTTTTAACGAGAGATAATAATTATGATCAAATAAAAAGAGAGAGAAATGGTATCTTGGTAAGTTCGCTGCAGTATTGTAGTGGTTATCACGTTTCGCTTTACACGCGAAAGATCTCATGGTTCGATACCCTGCAGGAACACTACAGAAAACTATATTTGGCTATTTTAATATCCGACGGGAAGATCAGCGCGGCATTGTTTCTCTCATGTTCTGGTATTGAATTGGCGAGATAGGTGTCCGGGTACGTGTCGGCTGACAGCCAGCCACCTCGCGCCCAACCCGCCTGTACAACAAAGACTTCAATTTTGGCTTGGCTCTTTTGCAAAAAACATCATTGAAGGATAGTCGCACAGCTTCCTGTGAGGGGAAAGGCATTGCCTAACGAACTCTCCGTCCACGTGAAGCATCGCTGTTGCCAATGCCTTGGCCCAGAACTCACGACAGATGGCGCTCCTCGCTCCTGCTCAATACTATACTGTAACTGTATTATCCCTTGAGTGTGGGAAGGAGCACTGCATGCAGTTTGGCCTTGGCCACTGCAAGGTGATCACGGAATCTCTGGATTGCATTCTTCGTCGAATCGATGATCGCAAGAACAATACCGGCCGCGTGGAATGACGTCAAACATCAG
>NW_014578450.1:24945-28782 GCF_000485595.1 Priapulus caudatus
GTTCATATATTTAGTTATGCACAGCATCTTTGGTTATCCGTAGATTTTTCAATGCACGAGGATCTCGATTTATCATTACTTGACTTCGCACATTGTTATACATATTTGCCGGATCACATTACTTGTTATCACACATTTTTTCATCACACATTAATTATCAGTTACTATTTTTCGTTAATTTCTATTTGTTAGGACTCTGGTTTGTCCGCTACATTGTTTATCGTACATTGTTTTATTCTATTTGGTTTGACACGTATGCTGCCAGCCGTTCATAGATTATTCACCTCACTAATTGATGCATCATGGATTAGTCCCCGGAGGATTCGTTCTATCACCGGACCCGTTACGATTGGCGGTCGTTGTCGGCTCTGTTTCGTTATCTCACTGCTGTGAAAACCTGTTCCCCTCGCGGCGTGCTTCCTGGAACAGATCCCCAGTAGATCCGTGATCAAATATGGGCGCGGTTATTCATGGGATCCTGGACACGATACACACCCGCATGAAGCTCGGTCATCCCAATTTGCTATCAATGCCCATCATATCCTATTCACGGCTGGCTGGCACAGTCTTAATCAACATTAAATCTCCCCACATTCGTCACGATTTAACTCTCCTATGCATGTCCATGCAAACGCGTCAAAGGGTCACATAAGCACTATCACTGGTTCACTCGAACGCTATCAAATTGCTCATACCACTATCACTGTCTTCAACGCGTGTCACAAATGTCAACTTATCACTGTCATTCAACGGCGGTCAAAGTGTCAACATCACAACTGATCCCAATTTTCGACCATATTGTCACTGACGACATCCCTGGCGTGTCAACCTCGTCACAGGCTGGTGAACATAACCACCGGCAACTCAACCGGGGGTAAAACCGGTCCACTTGTCAACATATGTCTACCAACTACACTCCCCAACCAAACTGTCGCGCAGATGGTCACATTGCGTGCCCCTCACCTCTACGATATGTATGACTGTTGGGCGGGCTTGGGTGGAGCAGACTGGGGGCCTCCCATTACCGACAGCCAGCCGGGAGAGGTGAAGTGTGCATCAGGTCAATGTCGGGTGCCCTGTTCTTTCATGGCGCTTCATGTCTATCGACTTTGACAGAGTGATGGCGCCCTGCCGTCCATGGACGATTGAACGGTGAATTGATGCATGTGTATTCAGTTTGTTTTTTCTGTTGGTGGATTTATTTGTTTGTTTGTTTATTAATTTATAATTTTGTTTGTTTATTTATTTATTATTGCAGTTTATGTTTATCACACGTTACATAACATCAGCACGGCCCGTTTACACGGGGGTGGCACGAACGAAACAGCACGGAATGGTTACACATGGGCCATGTACGGTAACGCCAGTACGCCATGCTTACACACACACAATAAACCGCACACGACACTGCGCGGCCTGCTGGCCGCGCCGCACGCACGACGCCCGTGCACGCACGCGCACCACGGCGCGCACACCCACCACGCCACGCAGCACGCACGCACGCAGCCGCCGGGCCACACCACCAGGCCAATGCAGCCCCACAGGCATGCCACCCCACCGCCACGCACGCACGACCAACGGCACGCAGGCAGCGCACGACACGCACGCACACGACACGACAGGCACAGAGTGCACCCACACACAGGCAAAATGCCGCACAGCCGCAGCGGCACACGACGCACACCGCACGCACGCACGCACCCCCGCCACGCCAGCGCACCACACACACACCACCACACGACACACACGCACGTACGCAAGCATACGGAAGTGGAGGAAGGGAAATAGGGCGGCGAGATACATACGGCGGCTTGACCAAAGGGGGGGAGGGTGAGGGTGGGTTGTTTATGCGCATCATGGACTTGGTAGTCCGTGCTCCCCACATGAATAACATGATAGTAACTTACACGAAATGTATTTACTATCAAAGTTTTAATTGTTTCGTCTACTCTCGTCTCTCGGCCTGATTATTACAAATAATTTCTGTTAAATTCCGTTCAAATGCTTCTCTGCAACTCGCAATTTTTGGCCGCATGCACGTGTGCAACAGACAACAAATTCTCTATATGTTCTGGACTCTCTGATTTCGGTTGGTTTCGGCACGGCGGGGTGCTGGGGCGTGAGGCATTGCGGCTTGCAAAAGGACCTTTTAACGGCATTTACGTTGGAATTATTTACGTTCGATAGCAATCGGAATTACGAAACTGCGAGGCTTTGCTCTCTCCCATTTAGGTGTTTCATTTTACCATCATGTTAGTACTGAACCTTCAAGTGCCTGTGTGTCGGCGCATGTCACCAGCTGCATGTAACCAATAGCCGCAGGACCACATGTGGCGACGTGCAACTCAGCGTAGCACCTGCGTCGAATTCGCATGTCATCAATAACGGCCCCGAAGGAATCTGCCGGGCACAGATTTGTTGCCGCGGCGCGCTTCGTGAGGAGTCCGTGGATTTCAGCGGCGGTTCGCAAAACGGCTTTTACAGCGATCGTGCATGCAATCATCACGCTGCAGACGACACAATGCGGATGGCGACGAGCTTAACAAACGGTTCGGGCTGCCCTGGTGTAACCTCGCGCGATGCCTAGACGTAACGGTTAGATCGCGCTCTGGCTCTTCTTCAACATAACCGGCGCTCCGCTAGCCGATGGCCGCTCGCTCGCTCTCTCTTTCAATGGATAGACGGGGTTTTTTGTTGAACATTTCACTCATGCGCGCGTCGACTATAGGTTGTGCTAGCTTTCCTTACGACGGCCTTTGATTGCAACGAGGTGCCTTCATAACCGTTATAAACCGTCATATAACCTCTCCACACCTTTTACGATATTATCGATCCAACCTTCTACTCGTTCATTTATCTTTCACACACCTTGCGATTACTGGGTTTCCATTTTTCCTTACACAACTTCTACTTAGTTTCATTTCTTCCTTCACCACAACCTTCAGTAACGGGTTTATGGTTTCCTTCAACAACCTTCACATAACTTGATCAACCTTCATACAAACTTTTCACGATAAGCCTGTCGTACACCTTCAAATAACTTCGATAGCAACCTATTCAGCTACTTCATACACTATTCATATATTTTCATATCACCGTTTCAAAACAATCTTCAATACATCGTCATAATTCAGTCATTAAACTTTCAGCACGTTCGATAACTTCGTCAAGCATATCATGCAGCCTTCGTTTTGCGGCTTTACCTTACACAATTTTACCGCTGCATTAAGCCCGAAGGGGGAAAATAAATAGCTGACATAATTCCTGCAATATTCAATACCCACTCGCCTGCGCGGGGAGGAGCTTACGCATAACTTCGTTGATATCATACCATTACATTATCCCGTTATATATATGTTATCGAATATATATATTCTATTCTATACTATTATCCTATTATCTATGATATATAGTGGGCTTTTAAAAAGTGATCGATACATGGCTCCGGCTACCCTGGGGTTCGTAACTGGTTGGGAAGGCGTTACGTTGGCATTCCTTGCTTTGAGCGCGTTTTGTGATATGTCTTCTATCCAGTCCGGGTTATTTCGACCCGCTAAGTTGGTCCGTTCTGTGTTGGATGGTGTCTTAGATTGTCGGATCCATAGTTCTCTTTTCTTTTCTGTTGCGGATCTGTGAGACGTGGGCATTTTCGCGGGGGGCGCGCGAGGGGTCCGAGATATTTTTCAATGCCTGCCCTGAATTCGCTGCCGGCGGTTGTGGTCTGTTGCGTGTAAATAGAAGCACGTGACGCAGGCTGTCTGTATGTCTTCGCTTTAGTAGATGTTCAGAGGGTGCTTCAACTATGCGATTCTTTGAGTTTAGGCTGCACTGCTCTCG
>NW_014578450.1:28807-36414 GCF_000485595.1 Priapulus caudatus
CTACATATCACCTGACACTCGTACCGGCCGCACGCATACATATCCCTACACTCGTACCCGCGCCGCGCATACAATAGCCACCTACACTCGTACCGGCGGCACGCATATACATACACCACCTTACACTCGTACCGCGCGCAACGCATCAATACCTACCTACACTCGTACCCGGCCGCACGCCATACATGACCTACCTACACTCGTACCCGCGCACGCTTACATATCCACCTACACGCGTACCCGGCCGCACGCATACTATCCACCTACATCCGTACCGCCGGCGCACGCATAATCTACCCACCTACACTCGTACCGGCGCACGCATACATATCCACCTACACTCTGTACCCTGGCCGCCGCAAGTGCACGCACTCTCACATATCGCACTACTACGGCGCCATAAAGGAGGAGATGTGTGAGGGAAATGATAGATACACAGGCCGAACCTGCCCGAATTTATAGTCGTGAAGCTAGTAGGTAGATCTGCCATTGGAGCGACAAGCACCTGGCGTACCTGAAGGTAAAATACACCACACCGCGCACGCACGCACGCCACGCATGAACAACACAACACACGATCCCGCCCCCCCCACACACACACACACGCGCGCGCGCGCGCACACACACACCACATACCCCAACACACGCACGCCACGCACACACACACACACAGACCCCTCACGCACACACACACCAGCACGTACTTTTTGTAGCTGGCAGTTCTCGGTACGGACTGGTCAGGATCGAGGTTGGCTAGCGGACCGACGACGACCAGCCGCGTCCTCTGTGATGATGAACTTGTCGCCAGCACCCGTGTAGGATCTGTACTGCAGCGATCTGTGTAGACACTGCCGTCGCCGTCGCTAGCCAGTCACCTTGCCCGACATCACACATTTACCATCAGGTATGTCTGCCATCACGGATACGCTATGCACATATGGCCACAGTATTACGTAGATGGTAGTTCACACATATTGGTTATCGCACATGTTATCACACATTGATATCATATACTGACTTCGCACATTGTCTTACATATTGCCGATCACATATTGGTGATCACACATTTTTCATCACACATGAATTATCAGTATCCTATTTTTCGTACACTTTCATATTTGTTAGACATTACTGGTTACGTACATTTGTTGATTCGTACATGTTTATTATATATCTGGTTATACACGTACTGGTTACCATATATTATTCCTCACTAATTGCATCATCATGCCGATTAGTCCCCGGCGCTTATTTATCACCGCCGCCGTACATTGCCCGTGTCTATTATAATACTCACGTTGGCCAACCTGGTTCCCTCGGGAGCGTCTTCCTGAACAGATCCCCAGTAGACATCCTGAGTCAAATATCGCCGTGATCATTCGGCATCCTGAAACACATACACACCATGCATGGTCATCAATCTATCCAATGGCCGAACCATAATCCCTGATCAACGATGCTTGTCACATCTTAATCAACAATTAATCCTCCACAAATGTCCGTCAAATTCAACTTCTATCACTGTCATGCAACGCGTCAAAGGTTCAACACTATCACTGTCACTCAACGCCTATCAATGTCAACACTATCACTGTCATGTCAACGCCGTCACAATGTCCAACCACTATCACTGTCATTCAACGCCGTAAATGTACACCATCACAACTTCCCATTCCACCAATTGTCAACTAGCATCCCTGCGTGTCAACACCGTCAAACAGTTAACAACACCGCCAACCTTCAACACGGTAACGTCAGCTGTCAACAAGGTCACAACTACACCTCCCACAAAACTGTCGCATGTCACATTGCTGCGCCCTCACCTTCTACGAAATATGATGACTGTGGCGTGGCGTTTGCAGCGCTGGTGGCCGTTACGACGCCAGCACGGTGAGAGTGAAGTGTCGCATCAGGTCATGGGTCGGTGCTGTTCTCGGTCCTGGCTCTACGTCTATCAGACTTGACAGCAGTGATGCGCCCTGGCGGTCATGCATTGAACGTGAATGATGATTGTTATATTATTTTTTCTGTTTATTTATTTTTGTTGGTTATTAATTTAATAATTTGTTTGTTTATTATTTACTGTATTCATTTTATTTATATCACACGTTACATAAAATCAGCACGCCACGTTATACACGCGTGCCCATATAACACCAGCACGAAATTGTTTACACATGCATGTCACGTAACGCCAGTACGCCATGTTACACCACACACACACACAGCACACACCACACACCGCGCGCGCGCGCTGCGCACGCACGCACGCGACGCACGCACGCGCACACACGCGCGCACACACGACGCCACGCACGCACGCACGCACGCACCACGCACACACACACAGGCAACTGCACCCCACACAGGCAAATGCACCCACACACGCACGCACGGCACACACGCCACGCACGCACGCACGCACGCACGCCACACACACACAGGCAAATGCACCACACACAGGCAAATGCACCACACACGCAACGCACGCACACACGCCCACGCACGCGACGCCACGCACGCACGCACGCACACACACACCACACACACCACACACACACACACACACGTACGCACGCCACGGCAGAGAGAGACGAGGGGGCCGAAAGTAGAGCGGAGTACAATACGCGCCTGAAAGGGGAGGGTGTGAGTGTGTTCTGCCGCATCATGGAACCTGCTAACGTTTCAATGATAAAATGATAGTAACTGAACACGAATGTAGTTACTATCAAAGTCTATTTGTTTCTCTACTCTCTCTCTGTCGGCTATTAATTACAAATAATTCCTGTAAATTCCGTTCAAATGCTTCTCTGCAACTCGCAATTTTGCCGCATGCACGTGTAGCACAGACAACAGAATTCTCTATATGTCGGACTCTCTATTTCTGTGTTTCTGCACAGGGCGTGTGGGCGGTGAGGTTGCGTGTTCCAAAAGACCTATTTAACGGGCATTTACGTGGAATTATTAGTCGATGAAGAATCGAAGACGAAACATCAAGACTTTTGGTATTAAAAACATTTCGATGTTTCATTTGACCATCATTTAGTACTGACCTTCCAAGTGCCCTGTGCTGGCGCATGTCAAACCAGCTTGCCATTAACCATACAGCAGACAACAATTGGCGACGTGCAATCCGAGCACCTTGCGTCCGAAATTCGCATTTCCAATCAATAACCGGAAGAACATCTCCGAAATTTTTGCCGCGCCGCTTTCGTGAGAGAGTCCCCTATGTATCTGGCCGCGGGGCATTTGCGACAGGAGATTTCGTAGATGAGGTTCGTGAAGATGCATGTGAAGGAATGCGTGATGTATTTCCGGAAGGGGGGAGGGAAGGGTAAGACCGTTTGTGAGTTGACCGTGCTGCACGTGGAGCAGCGAGTACGCCTGCAGGGGCGTGTGCCTGGCGTTGAGGTGCGACCACTGGCGTGGGTGAGCTGAGGGCGAGGGTGTGGTGGGGATATTATTGCGCGTATGATCGCGTCCTTCAAATTTTTACCTCTGCATGCTTAGGGCGAAGATAGGCGGATGGTCGTGAATGTGGTTCAGGGCCGGTGAGGCTGATAGAACGTGCCAGTGTTTTTGGATGATCTGTTTGATCTGTGGGTTACTGGGGTTGTATTCCATTATAAAGGGAATTCTTAGGTTTGTGTTTACTGTTTTTGGTTTTGGTTTTAGCAGTGATTCTCGTGAGCATTGTGACGCTTTTTGTATGGACTTATCTAGCAGGTCTGCCTTGTAGCCCCGTTTTAGGAACAGGTGCTTAAACTCCTTGCAGCGCGTGTCGAGGCGCGCGTTGTTTGAGCAGATCCTTTTTAGGCGGAGGAATTGCCCGTAGGGGATGTTGTCTATGAGTGCCTTAGGGTGGGCAGAATCTGTCCTGAGGTACGGGTGGCAGTCTGTGGGTTTACAGTATACGTCTGTGTGTAAGGACCCCTTGTCGATGGTTACCCGTACGTCTAGAAAGGGGAGACATAACGAGCTGTGAGATTCCGTAAATTTGATGGTGGGATGGAAGCTATTGAGGTCTGTGACGAAAGAGTTCCAGGCGTCGGTGCCATGGGTCCAGATAACGAAGATATCGTCAATATACCTCTTCCAGATGAGCGGTTGGTGTGTTGTGGAGGATAGAAACTTGCGTTCTAGATTGTAACGCACGCACGGAGAGAGAGAGGGGGGAAATAGAGCGGGAGATACATACGCGCTGAAAGGGGAGGGGTGTGAGTGTGTTTCTGCGCATCATGGGAACTTGTAACGTTTCAATGATAAAATGATAGTAACTAAACACGAAATGTATTTACTATCAAAGTCTTATTGTTTCTCTACTCTCTCTCGGCTATTATTACAAATAATTTCCTGTAAATGCCGTTCAAATGCTTCTCTGCAACTCGCAATTTTGCCGCATGCACGTGTGCACAGACAACAGATTCTCTATATGTCTGGACTCTCTATTTCTGTTGTTTCTGCACAGCGGCGTGTGGGCGGTGAGGTTGCGTGTTGCAAAAGACCCTTTTAACGGCATTTACGTGGAATTATTAGTCGATGAAGAATCGAATACGAAAACATCAAGACTTTGGTATTAAAAACATTTCGTGTTTCATTTACCATCATTTTAGTACTGAAACCTTCCAAGTGCCTGTGTGGCGCATGTCAAACCAGCTGCATTAACCAATACAGCAGACAACATGGCGACGTGCAATCACGAGCACCCTTGCGTCCGAATTCGCATTTCCAATCAATAACCGGGAAGAAATCTCCGAAATTTTTGCCGCCGCGCTTCGTGAGAGAGTCCGTGATTTTCAGCGGCGTTCAACAACCCGGCTTTTACAGCCGATCGTATGAATCATCACGCTGCAGACGACACATGATGGCGACGGCTTAACAACGGTCGGCTGCTGTGTAAACCTCCGCGATGCCTAGACGTAACGTTAGATCGCAATACGAGGTTGTAATTCAAATAACGGCTGAAAGCTAGCGTTGGGAGTCGCTGTTAAATGTTTCAATGGAACGGTGGTTTTTGTTGAAATTTACTCATGCGGTCGTATAGTTGTGCTTCAGCTTTCTTACGAGCTTGATTCAACGGAAGTGCTTCAAATAACCTTTATACAACCGTGTGTGTGTGCGTGCGTGCGTGTGTGTGGGGGGTATGTGTGTGTGTGTGCGCGCGCGCAGCGCGCGTGTGTGTGTGTTGGGGGGGGGGCGAGGATCCGTGTGTGTGTTTGTTCATGCGTGCGTGCGTGCGTGCGTGTGTTGTATTTTCCTTCAGGTACGCAGGTGATTGTCGGCTACAATGGCTAGATCTACCTCTAGGCTTCACGACTATAAATTCGGGCAGGTGCGGCCTTGTGTGTTTGCGTGTAGCCAGGTGCTCTCATTTCCCTCACACATTCTCCTCCTTTATGCGCCCTAGTAGGTGCGATCTGTGAGAGTGCGTGATGGTTGGCCACGCGTGGACAAAAAATCACATATATTTAAATGGTGACCATAAATCATATTTATGGTCACCATAAATCGACCCAATGTGGAAGCGAGGATTATTATGCCGGATATAATCGAAGCCAATCAAATCAAAGGAATTATGGTCCACCATAAATAACTTCCGTCCCCGTTTTACAATTGCCATAATGATTTGGACTGGTATCCGCCTCAGCGCTTGCTACACAATGTACACGCTCCTGCGACGACAGTTCGGCCGCGAACCAGTCTAGCTCCAGCCGTAAAATCTCAGCGGGGCGCAGCAATAGCATAATTTTGCCAAGCGCTGAGCATACATGCCATTACATTGTTATTCAAGCGAACACAGACATGCGTCTAGACGGTCAAACGGGACGGAAAGTTATTTATGGTGGACATAATTCCTTTTGATTTGATTGCGCTTTCGACTTATATCCGGGCATATAATCCTCGCTTTCCCCTTGGTCGATTTATAGGTGACCATAATATGCAAGTCTGCATTCTTGATTTTTGTCCACCGTGGTCCCAAAACCATGGTTGGCCACGGTGGACAAAAATGCGTCTTAGACGCGTCAAAACGGGGACGGAAGTTATTTATGGTGGAACATAATTCCTTTGATTTGCATTGGCTTCGATTATATCGGCGCAATAATCCTCGCTTCCCATTGGTCGATTTATGGTGACCAATAATATGAATTTCATGGTGACCATAAATATGTAGTCATGTATTGCTTGATATTTTTGTCGCACCGTGGCAACTATGCGGCCGGGATACGAAGTGTAGGTGGGTAATGGTATGGTGCGCCGGGTACGAGTGTAGGCTGGATATTGTATGCGTGCGGCCGGGTACGAGTGTAGGTGGATTACTGTAATGCGTGGCGGCCGGGTACGAGTGTAGGTAGGTATGTATGGCGTGCGGCCGGGTATCGAGTTGTAGGTAGGTATGTATGCGTGCGCCTGTACGAGTGTGTAGGGTTATGATATATGCGTGCGCGCGGGCTACGAGTGTAGTGATATGTATGCGTGCGGCCGGGTACGAGTGTGGTGATTATGTATGCGTGTTATGGTTGGCCACGCGTGGACAACAAATACATATATTTATGGTCACCATAAAATCATATTTATGGTCACCATAAATCGACGAATGGAAAGGAGGCATTATATGCCCGGATATAATCGAAGCCAATTCAAATCAAAGGAATTAGTGGTCACCATAAAATAACTTCCGTTCCCTGTTTTAATTGCTCGGCGAAAGAGTTGTATTGGACTGGTATCGCGCCTCACGCTCTGCTACACAATGTACACGCTCTGCGACGACATTCCGGCCGCGAAACCAGTCCTAGCTCAGCCCTGTGATAAATCTCAGGCGGGCGGCCAAGGCCATAGCATAATTTGCAAGCGCTAGCATACATGCCATTACTGTATCAACGCGAACCAGACAATGCGTCCTAGACGTGTCAAAACGGGGACGGGAAGTTATTATATGGATGGACGAATTAATTCCTTTGATTTGATTGCCTTCGATTTATATCCGGGGCATAATAATCTCGCTTCCCATTGTCGATTATGGTGACCATTAATATGCCAGTCATGGTATTCTTGATTTTTGTCCAACCGTGGCCAAACCATGGTTGGCCACGGTGACAAAGAATGCGTCTAGACGGTCAAAAACGGCGGACGGAAGTTATTTATGGTGGACATAATTCCTTTGATTTGATTGGCTTCGATATAATATCCGGGCAATAATACCTCGCTTCCCATTGGTCGATTATGGGTGACCATAATATATGATTTATGGTGACCATAAATATATGTAGTCATGTATATCTTGAGTTTTTCTGTGCCACCGTGGCCAACCATATTGCGTGCGGCCGGGTACGAGTGTAGGTGGATATGTATGCGTGCGGCCGGGTACGAGTGTAGGTGGATATGTATGCGTGCGGCGGGTACGAGTGTAGGTGGATATGTATGCGTGCGGCCGGGTACGAGTGTAGGTGGATATGTATGCGTGCGGCCGGGTACGAGTGTAGGTGGATATGTATGTGCGCCCTGTGTGTAGGTATGTATGCATGCGTGGCGTGAGTAAGTAAGCGTGTATATGTGGCGTGCATAGATAGATGAGCGTGCGTGCGTGCGTACGTGGGTGCGTGAATGCC
>NW_014578450.1:36439-48918 GCF_000485595.1 Priapulus caudatus
TGTGTGTACGTGCGCAGCGCGTGTGTGTTGTGTTACTGACTGCTTGTGGTGTTTTCTTACTGCTAGGCCAAGCTCGACCAGTGCCATTACAACGGCGTAGCCGTACATGGAGAACTCGCCCTATGCTATCCCCGTGACGAATACACTTTCCGAGGGTGGAATATACGTACACGACCACGACGCCGTTAAGTGCATGTGAAGTCCCTTCATATTATAAAAATAAATAAATATAAATATAAATAGAAGTATACAAAAAATAAAAAAAAAATAAATAAATAAATAAAATAAATAGTATATATTATATATATATATATATATATATATATATTATATTTATTTATTATTTTTAATTTATATTATTTGTATACTTTCTATTATATTTATATTTATTTATTATACTATATATAGACTGAGCGAACTCTGGGCATGATCCGTAGCGAGCGTATAGCCTTCCTTTCAAGCGCTACCGCATTTCTTTTCTCTACATGACATTCGCTCACGAAAGACGTACGTTTTCGGTTCGCGATTCGGTGAACGAAGGCAATCAATGGCAGAAAGGAAACCCCTCTGCCGGACGATGTGGTTTATCCGTAATTGGAGGGTCGTGTCTGTTGACTAATCGCAGGCCAATACAGCGTGAGAAGCCGTATTGCAATCGCTACCACATCCCGTTAGTGTGATGACTGCACGTCAAAAGGTCTGAATATCTACAAAATGAATTCATTGCTAAATCCATGAATTAAGTTCATATCGGTGCTTGATAAATTTTAGCAGATAAACTTGGTTGATTTCTACTCAACCGTGAGCCGTTCAAACGCTACCTTCTAACGTTCGCGCTCCTAACCGAAGGCTTGTCAAAAGCACTGTAGTTCTTGATAATTCTTCCGCGTATATTAGATTTCCAAACCCGTCCAGCTATTCTTAGTTCACGTTATTCCGTAGTCGCATGCAAAAATTGTTAAAGCCGGAGCTAACGAGAGGATGGGAGGGAGCAAGGGCACCCAAAACAAATGTAGATACTTATAAGCAGTTAAAGAATCACAACAAATAAAAAAACAATTTGAATTATTTTCTCCTGATAGTATTACATGGTCAATGCCAATGACTACGGTCGACTACTCAGAACACAAATTAACTGCGGGTTGCGACTGAAAAAACTTTGTTTGAACACAAAAACCTGCATAATGCCGCTAGCTGCGCCACGGTCGCTGAAATCTACCGCTAAATGTGAAAATGTACTTGATAATCAGCGATGATGATTGTTTTCGCTTGTAGTTGGAGAACGGTACGTTTGAGCTTCGCACTCGAGGGAGACGATGTATATTCTACTACAGCTTCGCATCGCGCAGAACGAGGCCGAACGCTTCTCATCGAGTCGCTCGACCCTCGAACTCGATTACGCAGAATCTCACACAGATCGACTTCGAGAGCGTTATAGAAAGCAGCAGATCTCGATGGGCAAACAAAATAAATTTAATTTTGTTGATTTAATTCGTGTTATATTTAATAAAATGTTGTTTATTTAAATGAAAATGTTTGTTTCGGTGATTTTGTATCATTATTTTGTCAATTAAGTAGCTAATTTTTAATCTGGATTACCGGCCGCAGGGATACCGGCGATAGTACGTCAATGTAGTGTGGGGCGCGGTAGTTTTGCTTCAAGGGGCGAAAATGCATTAAACAGAAACAGACCGTTCGCTCACTCTGTAATATCTGAGGCTGAATTTCTATAGCGCTTTCGAACGTTCGACATGTTTCCGTGTTCATGGAGCATGTGCGTGCCCGCCAAACAGAGTTGCATTGTTTTTCGTGCGTTCGCGCGGCTAGTTGCCATGTGGGGCGAGCACGTGCGTGGTGCGTGATATGCAGCGTAGCGTGCGTCTAGCGTACTGTATAGCACTCGCGTGTTCCGGCGGATTATCACACAGGCAGGCATTTCCATCCAGACAATGCCAAGCCACGTACTACCCGACACCCAGGGCCAGCAAAGACTCACAAATGAAACTGTAACACCCCCTCCCCTTTACACGCCCACATCAGAACCATCAACGATGACCAACGAGCATCGTTCGCCTCCCTCCAGATCGTGGACCATAGAAACGGAGAGCGAAAAAGAAAAGCAGTCTGCTCGAGGTCAGCGTCCACCGCGGGGACACAAACGACAACTTTCCGCAGCTTCACGCTGCCCACTACAACCGCGTCGGCCCTGCGCAGACCACGGAGACCACCGTCGCCCTGGTCGAGGCGACGGCATGTAGCATACGGGCGAGTGAGCGGTGTCCTGTCATTACTACCTGCTCGGCTGCTGTGCGTAGTCGCTTTGAGATCGTCGAGCTGAACGGGGAGCTGAGGGGGGCTTGCCCATGGGCAAAGCTGGACCGGGGCATAGAATCAGCACTTACTACCTTCACTTGTTGCGCCAGGCAAGCAGATCCCGCCCGGACACGCAATAGGTGAGGCTGATGGATGGGTGGGAAATCGGTGCGCGAGGCTAAGGGATGCGCGGCGGCACGGCTATAGGTGAGGCTGATGGCTCGGGTCGGATGCGTGCCGTGGCGCAGGCATGCGCCGGGACGACCCTGGCAATAGGTGAGGCTGAATATAGGTGGGAGAGATGGGGGGTTGCGTGAGGATGCGCGGGACACGGCAATTAAGGTGAGGTGATGGAATGGGAGGGATGCGTGTGGCCTGCGCAGGATTGCGCGGGCGGCACTGCAAATAGGTGGGTAATATGGAGGGATCCGTCGTGGGTGGCGAGGCGTTGCGCGCGGGGGACACGGCAATAGGGTCGAGCTGCCATCGATGGAGGGATGAGTGGGTGCGAGTTCTCGGGGACACGGCAAGTAGGTGAGGCCGCATGGATGCCAGGGATGGATGGGTGCGAGGGATGCTGCCGGGACACGGCCATAGGTGAGGCTGATGGATGGAGGCCCATGTGCGGCGGCGAGATGCGCGGGCGCACACCGGCAATAGGTGAGGCCTGATGGATGGGAGGGATGGTGGCTGCGAGGGGATTACACAGGGCCGACACCGGCCAACTAGGTGAGGGCCTGATGGATGGCGAGGGGATGCGTGGGTGAGCGAGCGGCCATGCGCTCGCGGGACCGGCAATAGGTGACGCTAGGATGGAGGGATGGTGGGGTGGCGAGGGATTGCGCGAGACACGGCAATAGGGTGAGGCTGATGCGATGGGCAGGGATGCGCGTGGGTGGCGAGGGATGCGCGGGACTCTCCGGGGGGCAATTAGGTGAGTCGGATGGGATGGAGGCGGATGGACGTGGCTCGCGGTGGCGAGCGATACACTCGGGGGACACGCCAATAATATTCATGGATCCATGTGTTTCGCCGGTGCGAGGATGCGCGGGGACACGGCAATAGGTCGAGGCTAAGGATGGGAGGGATGTGTGGGTGGCGCAGGATACAACGAAGGCACACCGGGCCACGGCAATAGGTGAGGCTAAGGATGGGAGGTTGCGTGTGGCACGCAAGGGGACACGGCCAATAGGTGAGGCCTAAGGTATGGGAGGGATGCTGGTGCGAGCGGATACACGGGGGCCCACGGCAATAGGTGAGGCTAAGTGGATGGGAGCCCATGGTGGGTGGCGAGCGTGATGCCAAAGAACACGCAATATGAGGCTGATGGGGTGGGCCTCGGTTAATGAGTCAGCGGTCAGGCACTTGTTGTTGTTCATTTTTACAGTCATGTTAATTAATGTCGCGTCGGTTGTCCTTTAGTTTACGCCGTTATGACTAGAACGATACCCGTTTAGGGTCTTCCCAAAGTTGCGCTTTATTTTTTTTGCCGTTTACGATTGCGGTTCCCTGGTTGGATCCATTAGCTGCGATTGTGGGTACAGTTAGCTTTAGGGTAAGTTGTGTTTATTCATACGCTTCCATCGGCAGAGCTCTTACTCCGGCGTTGTGTTTATGTTTTCCTTTCATGGCTTGGAGTACAGTTAAGTAGGGCTTAGGATTAGGCCGCTTAGATTAAGGGTGGGCGTTGCGCGTTCAGGGTTCAAGGCTCGAGTTATGGATTGGGGATGGCGCTTCAGCTGATGCGACACGGAATCATTGGCCGTGTCTTGACCATACAAATTTTTAGTTATTCCACTCTCTTTGATTTTTTAATAGTATGTTACAGAAAATACACATATAAAGCATTCAGACTGATTACAAATCTGTAATTGTATGATAATCCACATGTCTTGTAGACGAGTATAGTTCTACATGTCCTATTGTATATTTCCAGGAACCCACACCTGTTGAAGGTAGTATGTCGACACCTGCTGATTCTATATGGTAGGAACAGCACACAGCGGCAGGTGGCCGGTGACGCGACTCTTAGCGCGCCTCTTGTGAGCGACAACCCGCCTGCTGTTTGAGTCAACTCTCTATGAAGGCTTTCCTTCACTTGAGAACGATGAGCTCCTCCAACGTTCAGCGTTTCGTTGTGCAAGGTAACCAAAGACGCCGCGCGCATACGCCACGTCACGCGCACACAACGCACGACGGAACCGCAGACACACACACGCGCTCTGCCGAATACGCACGCACCCACACGCCCGACACATACCATGGACGCCCTGCGCGTTGCTCTACCACACACACACACACACCACACACACACTACCCCATCTCACACTACACACTACACACACACACACACGTTTTATTCGTTTATCCACTTGTTTGTGACATGCCTTTAGCCTAAAGTACGGGGCCCACCCCCCCAACCAAGAAAAACCGAGCAAAACGGAAATTTAGTTTTCTAGCGCTTCGCGTTCCCTCTCCGGCCTCGTCTCCTTTCTGCTCGGCGAGCACCAGCGCACACAACCCCGCTAAAACACCCTGAACGTGTATCTCACCCCAACGTGTCTCTCTTCGTGCGCTGTGTGCGGATTTCCCGAAACAAAAAACATTGCTCAGCTGATCTGTTTGTCGCTGAACAAGCCAATGGTTTGATTCGTCTCGAACGTGTTTTCGCCTGCAGCGTACCGCGTTTTGCTCGGGTGTGTGGCGTCAATCGCTGCTTACACATGGCGGAATGACGCCACGGACGGGTCTCCCACCCATATCTTTAAACCAGATATCACATACACACAAACATTTGGTATGTCCATTGATGGCTCTTTTATCTATTAAACGGCTCGTCGTACGCGCAGTGTTTCTTGTATGTTTTGCCCCCTCAGCTGGCGCGTGCGTGTGTTCTCCCGTGGTGGTGCGTGGTGCCCGGCGTTGCTCGCGAGCAAAACGGCGAAACGCCTGAAAACACAAAATTTCCCGGTTCCTTGCTTCGGATCGTGCGGGTCCGTGCTGCGCGTGCTTGCTGCCCACAGTTTCTTGCTCACACGCTCTGGTTCGCACGCGACAAGTAAGATCAACCCCCCGATCAGCCGATATCAGTTACTACATCCATTACCGCTGGTGCATGACAACGACAGCATCGCCATCCCAAAACGTCCAGCGTGGAGTCACACGTCATCAGCTTGATAACCCTAGCAGTAATAATATATGCCACACGTTACCCATCATTTTCTTTCTCATATTAGCTAACTTATAGTAGCCGAAAGCACACTCTTCTGACTTCTTTTCTGAATAGTGTAAGATATAGTCCTTGAATTATAGAATTATTTTTTTACATTCCATGAAAGTCCCTCTTTTAAATCCTATATATATCAGCAAGCTCAGATAATAGGAAGGAGTGTGACTGCAATAAACATGGCGAAATTCGTTATTTACTACCTTATGAATACCTACGAATTTACTACGCGTAAACTCATCCAACTTGAGCTCGAAATCTCTCTTCTCCGTTCGTCGAAATCGTTTCCTCGTTTTCAGCACAGCAATCCGGAGATACAGACTAAAACGCCTACGACACGATTATCCATTCTTTGCATCAATCCAAGCCTATTCCCGCCTCTATGCAAAACAAAAGGCAGCTACTAACGCGCTATTGTGCTAACTCGCGAGGCATGTGGCTCGCTGGGAAGATTGGAGCTGGAAGCTGCTGCTGCCCTGATGCGGTGGGCGTGCGTGCCGTGGGGCCAAACTGTAAAAGGATCAAAGCATTGCTCGCCGAGTGTTGCGTCGAGTCCAACTCTCCCAGCGAGCCACACGCGCCATCGCCGGAGGGCCCACTAAGCGTGCGCAAGAGTCTTCAGCTGGCTTATTGTTTCAAGTTAGGCGGCGTATGGATTCGGTTTGCTGGCCAACAGAATGAAGAAATCGTGTCGTACTTGGGTAGTTTCAGTCCCTGCTCCACCTCCTCCGGATTGCGGGTGTATATCGAGGAAACGCGCTTTCTCTCTCTCGAAATGTAGTGTGTACGATTTGAGCCTCAAAGTTGCCTTGAGTTAGGCGTAGTAAATCGTAGCCGGTATTCTAAGCGCTAGTACAATCGACGAATTTCCCTTGTTTTAGTGAAGCTCACACTCCTTCCCTATTACCTCTACTTCCCTGATATATATAATATATATTATATATTATATATATAGTGGATATACTATATATATAGATATATATAGATAGATATATATATAGATATAGATATAGATATTATATAGATATAGATACTATTACGATATAGTATATTATCATTATATAACGTTAATGTATTGTATATATCAACGAAGTTATGCGTAAGCTCGTGCGCGCGAGTGGGTATTGAATATTGCAGAATTATTTCACTATTTATTTTCCCCTCGGGGCTTTATCCGCGTGAATTGTGGTAGAAGCTTGCACGAAGGCTGCATGGATATCTGACGAAGGTTTATCGAACGTTGCCTGAAAGGTTTATGACTGATGTATGACGGGATGTATGAAAGGTTGTTGAAAGTTATATGAAGGATATATGAAAGTTGTATGAAGCGTTAGGTGATAGCGGCTTCTATGAAGGTTATTGCAAAGGTTGCCTACGAACGGTTATGTAAAGTTGTTATGAAGTTGTATCATAGGTTATCGTGAGGTTGTGTAGGAACACAATACAACCTTTTAAGCTCTTACCGGATTGCTATACTTGAATATGTGTTAAGGAAAATGAAACTAGTATGAAGTTTCGTGAAGGCATAAACCACTCTCTCCGTGGTGTATGAAGTTATGTGAAGGTTGTATAAAAGATTGGCCCTTCACTACACCTTCATGTACAATCTAGAACGCAAGTTTCTATCCTCCACAACACACAACGCTCATCTGGAACGACCGGTATATGACGATATCTTCGGTGTATCTGGACCCATGGCACCGTACGCCTGCGAACTCTTTTCGTCACAGACCTCAATAGCTCTCCATCCCACCCATCAAATTTACGGAATCTTCACAGTCTTCCGTTATGTCTCCCTTCTTACGTAACCATCGACAAGTGGTCACTTACACACCAGACGTATACTGTAACCCACAGACTCCGTCCACCTCTCAGATTCTGCCCACCACTAAGGCACTCATAGACAACATCCCCTACCGGCAATTCCTGCCGCCTAAGAGAAGAGTGGTGCGCGTGCGAGAGCACCTCGCCTCGTACCAGCGCCGCAAGGCAGTTAAGCACCACTGTTCCTAAAACGGGGCTGACAAGCAGACCTGCTAGCATAAGTCCATACAAAAAGCGCACAATGCCTCCACGACACTCTCTAAAACTCTCCATAAAACAAACAACACCGTAAACACCAAACTAAGGACGATCTTCTTCCTCCAATAGGAATACAACCCCAGTAACCCACAGAGTTCAAACAATCATCCCAAAAACACTGCACGTTCTATCAGCCTCACCGGCCCTGAACCACATCTCACGACCATCCGCCTATCTTCGCCCTAAGCCATGCACGACGCCGTAAAAATTTGAGGACGCGATCATACGCCCGCAATAATATCTCGCCACTACATCCCCGCTCTCAGCTCACCCACCCAGTGGGTCGCCCTTCAACGCCAGGCCCACACGCCCCCTGCAGGCGCTACTCGAACTACTGAAGTCAACTCACAAAACGGTCTTACCCTTCCCTCCCCCTCCGCGATTAATATCACTCGCATCTCTCTTCTTCAACGAACCTTCATCGACCGTAATCTCCTGTGCGCATAATGCCCCGCGGCCAGTACATAGCGAGACACAGCCAACTCATAAGATCGCATAGTTGGAATAGCACCTCCGTGGACTTACCAAACGAGACATGAGCAGACCCGTCACTTACTAAGACAACCAACACGCAGAAAGGGTTTCAGGCAGGCATTTGAAAAACATATTCTCGGACCCCCGGTCCAGAACATCCAACGCACGCATCCGCAACAGAAAGAAAAGAGAAGGCCTATTGGATCCACAACTCTCAAACACCATCCAACCATACGGACTCAATACCTACGGCGTCGAAATACCGCGGGATGGAGTAGAGAGACTATCACCAGATAAGACGCGCTGGGCCAACATGAATCACGTCAAGCGCTTTCCCCAGCCAGACAAACCCAGGGCGGTAGCCGAGCATTTCATTCCTTTTTAAACACACTTATATATACGATATAAGAATCCTATAGTATATTGACCTATATATTATATATAATCTTAATGTTGTGTATATATCAACGTAGTCTCGCGTAAGCTCGTGCGCGCGAGGTGGATTGAATATTGCAGAATATTTCACTATTATTTTCCCTCGGGCGGGGCTTCCTTTCTGTATCGCGTGAATTGTGTCCCAGAACTTGCACGACAGGCCCATGTATATCTGACTTATAGTGTACAGACGTTCGCCTGAACACGCGCTATGACTGATGTATGACGGATGTATGAAGGTTGTTTGAAAGTTATATGAAGGATATATGAAAGTTGTATGAAGGTTATGTGAAGGTTCTATGAAGGTTATGTGAAAGTTGTATGAAGGTTGTATCAAGGTTATGTGAAGGTTGTGTGAAGGAAAAATGAAACTAGTATGAAGGCTCTACTACCGACCACACCACTAGTATGAAGGTTGTGTGAAGGTTGTATAAAGATGGCACCGTCTTATGCCAACCTCTTCATGTACAATCTAGAACGCAGTTCTATGCCCGTCCAGAACACACCACCGCCTCATCTGCGAAAGAGCTTATTGAGCGATATCTTCGTTATCTGGACCCCATGGCACGGTGCGCATCTCGTCACAGACCTCAATAGTCTTCCACTCCCACCCATCAATATTTACGGAATCTCACAGCCTCGTTATGTCTCCCCTTTCTAGACGCTACGGGTAACCAGCGACAAGGGGTCCTTAACACACAGACGTACTACCTGTAAACCACAGACTGCCACCCTACCTCACGACAGATTCTGCCCACCCTAAGCACTCATAGACAACCCATCCCCTACGGCAACCTTCCGCCTAAAAAGGATCTGCCTCAAACAACGCGCGCCTCGACACGCGCCCGCAAGAGTAGTTTAGCACCTGTTCCTAAAACCGGCCTACAAGGCAGACCTGCTAGATAAGTCCATACAAAAAAGCGTCACAATGCTCGACGAGAAGTCACTGCTAAAACCAAAACCAAAAACAGTAAACACAAAACCTAAGAATTCCCTTATAATGGAATTACAACCCAGTAACCCCCAGATCAAACAGATCAATCCAAAAACACTGCACGTTCTTATCAGCTCCTCCACCGCGCCCTGAAACCACATTCACGACCATCCGCCTATCTTGCGCTCCCTAAAGCATGCCCAGAGGTAAAAATTTGAGGACGCGATCATCACGCCGGCTATATCCCCCACATCTCCTCTGCCCTCAGCTCGTTAGCCTGTATCTCCATGGTCGTGCACCTCAATCTCCCAGGCACACGCCCTGCAGGGCGTACTCGCTGCTCCACGTAGCAGCACTCGGTCATCTTATCTCTTACCCTTCCCTCCCCCTTCCGGAAATACCATCACGCATTCCTTCACAGCCATCTTCACGACTTCATCTACGAAAAAATCTCTGTCGCGCACCTGGAGTTACACCAGGCGAGACACACGCGCGTAAAACTCAAAGATCGCATAGGTTTAACCACTCCGATGACATTACCCCAAACCTGAGCAGACTCTGTCAGTGCCCTCATTATACCCAACAGAGCCGAGCGAGCGTGCGGCACCAATTTCAGGCAGGGGCACTTTAAATGCCATACGCATCCGCAACGAAGAAAAGAGCTTGACCACAATCTAAACACACCAACCATACTACCTACGGCGTCGAAAATACCCGGATGGATTAGAAGCATTCATAGTGCCAACCATGGAATCAACGTAAGGGCTTTCCCCAACCAGACGACCCAGGGGGTAGCGCGAGGGAACCCTTCGATTCACTTTTTAAACACACCTTATATATAGATATAGATATATATATAAGATATTAGATATATATATAGATATATATATAAACGTTAAGATTGCTATATCCATCATACGAAGTTATGCGTAGCTCGTCGCGCGACCCAGTGGGTATTGAATATCGCAGACTTCCATTTCACCTATTTATTTTCCCCTCGGGCGCTTATCAGCTATTTGCTCTCTATGAGTGAATTGTGTAGAAGCTTGCACGAAAGGCTGCATGCGATAGTTGAGCGAAGGTTATCGACCCGTTGCCTGAAAGGTTTATGACTGCAGCTATGACGCGTATGTATCTGAAGTTGTTTGAATTATTATGAAAGATATATGAAAGTTGTATGAAGGTTATGTGAAGTTCTATGAAGGTTATTTGAAGGTTGTACGAAGTTATGTGAAAGTTGTATGAAGGTTGTATCAAGGTTATGTGAAGGTTGTGTGAAGGAAAAAAAAAATGAACTAGTGATGAAAGGTCCTGTCATGAAGGTTATGTGAAGGTTGTGTGAAGGATAAATGAAACTTCTATGAAGGTTGTATGAAGGTTATGTGAAGCGCTCGTAGTGTAAGTCGTTATATATGACACACACACACACACACACACACACACACACACACACACATACCCCCTCCACACACACACACACACACACACACAGCACGTACTTGTAGCTGGCAGTTCTCGGTACGGACTGGTCAGGATCGAGGTTGGCTAGCGGACCGACGACGACCCAGCCGTCCTCTGTGATGATGAACTTGTCGCCAGCACCGTGTAAGATTCTGTACTGTAGCCGACTGTTGTAGACACTGCCATCGCCGTCGCTAGCAGTCACCTGCCCGACATCACACATTCACCATCACGTATGTCTGCCATCACGTATACGCTATCACATATTGGCCACATATACGTAGATTTAGTTATCACACATATTGGTTATCGCACATTTTATCACACATTGATTATCATATACTGACTTTCGCACATTGTCTATACATATTGCCGATCACATATTGGTTATCACACATTTTTCATCACACATTAATTATCATATACCTATTTTCGTACATTTCATATTTGTTAGCACATACTGGTTATCGTACATTGTTTATCGTACATTGTTTATTATATATTGGTTATCACGTACTGGTTACCATAGATTATTCCTCACTAATTGATCATCATGGATTAGTCCCCGGGTTATTTATCACCGGACCGTACATTGCCCGTGTCTATATATACTCACGTTGACAACCTGGGTTCCCTCGGGAGCGTCTTCCTGAACAGATCCCCAGTAGACATCCTGATCGAATATCGGCCGGTTATCATTCGCATCCTGAAACACATACACCACCATGATTGGTCATCAATGCTATCAATTGCCAACCATAATCCCTATCAACGATGCTGTCACATCTTAATCAACATTAATCCTCCACAATTCCGTCAAATTTCAACTTCTATCACTGTCATGCAACGCCGTCAAAGGTCAACCACTATCACTGTCACTCAACGCTATCAAATGTCAACCACTATCACTGTCATTCAACGCCGTCAAATGTCAACCACTATCACTGTCATTCAACGCCGTCAAATGTCAACCATCACAACTGATCCCCAATTCCACCAATTGTCAACTAGCATCCCTGCGTGTCAACACCGTCAACAGTTAACCAACACCGCCAACCCTCAACACGGTAAAACGTCACTGTCAACAATGTCACCAACTACACCTCCCCACCAAACTGTCGCATGTCACATTGCTGCCCCCCTCACCTCTACGAATATGATGACTGTGGCGGTGGCGTTGAGCGCTGGGGACCCGTTACCGACAGCCAGCACGGTGAGAGTGAAGTGTCGCATCAGGTCATGATCGGTGCTGTTCTCCTCCATGGCTTCATAGTCTATCGACTTGACAGCAGTGATGCGCCCTGCGGTCATGACATGAACGTGAATGTATATGTGTATATTGTTTTTTCTGTTTATTTATTTGTTTGTTTGTTTATTAATTTAATAATTTGTTTGTTTATTTATTTACTTATTCATTTATTTATATCACGCGTTACATAACATCAGCACGCCACGTTATACACGCGTGCCATATAACACCAGCACGAAATGTTACACATGCATGTCATGTAACGCCAGTACGCCATGTTACACACACACACACACACACACACA
>NW_014578450.1:52549-60495 GCF_000485595.1 Priapulus caudatus
GGGTCTTTTGCGAAACCACGCAACCTCACCGCCACACGCCGCTGTGCAGAAACAACAGAAATAGAGAGTCCAGACATATTAGAGAATTCTGTGTGTCTGTGCACACGGTGCATGCGGCAAAATTGCGAGTTGGGCAGAGAAGCATTTGAACGGCATTTCACAGGAAATTTTTTGTAATAATAGCCAGAGAGAGTAGAGAAACAATATAGACTTTGATAGTACAATACATTCGTGTTTAGTTAAGCTATTCAATTTTTATCATTGGAAACGTTACAAGTTCGCCATGATGCGCAGAGAAAACACACTCACACCCCTCCCCTTTCAGCGCGTATGATATCTCCCGCTTCTATTCCCCCCTCTCTCTCTCCGTGCGTGGTACGTGTGTGTGTGTGTGTGGTGTGTGGGTGTGTGTTGACTCTGTGTCGTGCGTGCGTGCCGTAGTCTCGCGGCGCGTGCTGTGCGTCTGTGTGTGTGGGTGCATTTGCCTGTGTGTGTAGTGGCGTGGGCGTGCGTGCGTGCGTGCGTGAGCTGTGCTCGGGTGCGTGCGTGCGTGACGTGTGTGCGTGTGTGTTGTGGCGTGTGTGTGTGTGTGTTGTGTGTGTAACATGGCGTACTGGCGTGTACGTGGACATGCATGTGTAAGTTTACTACGCGTAACTCAACCAACTTGAGCTCAAATCGTACACACTACATTCGCCTAGCATCGTGCGAAACCGTTTCCTCGTATACACCCGCAATCCGGAGATACAGACTGAAACGTACGACACGATTCTCCATTCTGTTGCCAGCAAACCGAATCCATAACCCGCCTAACTTGAAACAATAGGCAGCTACTAACGACTCTTGCGCACTCTTGTGCCCTCGGCGATGCGGTGTGGCTCGCTGGGAGATTGGACATCGACGCAACACTCGGCGAGCTAATCTTTGACCTATTTACAGCTGGTATGCCCCCACGCACGCACGCCCACCGCAATCAGCAGCAGCTCCAGCTCCAATCTCCCAGCGAGCCACATGCCTCGCCGAGTTAGCAATAGCGCGTTAGGTAGCTGCCTTTTGTTTGAATAGAGGCGGGGAATAGGCTTGGATTGATGGCCAAAGAATGGATAATCGTGTCGTACGTTTTAGTCTGTATCTCCGGATTGCTTGTGTAAACGAGGAAACGATTTCGCACGATGCTAGGCGAATGTATTGTGTACGATTTGAGCTCAAGTTGGATGAGTTACGCGTAGTAAATCGTAGGTATTCTAAGGCTAGTAAATAACGAATTTCCCATGTTTATTGAAGTCACACTCCTTCCCTATTATCTACTTCTGATATATATATTTAAAACGTTAAAACCTTTCATGAATGTAAAAAAAATAATTTATAATTCAAGAATATATTTACATATTCAGAAAAGAAGTCAGAAAGAGTGTCTTTCGGCTACTATAAGCTAACTATCATAAAACAATAAGATCTGATGTGTAAACGTGTGCATATTTTATTACGCTATTATCAGCTGATGACGTGTGACTCACCTGACGTTTGGTCGATGGCGATGCTGTCGTTGTCATCACCAGTTATGATGTAGTAACTGATATCGCTGATCGGGGGTTGATCTTTACTTGTCGCCTGCGAACAAGAGACGTGTGAGCAAGAAATGTGCAGCAAGCACGCGTTAAGCTGAAGCCTCCACGAACAAGTGGTAAACGCTAAACGTGTGTGTGTGTGTGTGTGTGTGTGTGTGTGTGTGTGTGTGTGTGTGTGTGTGTGTGCGTGTGTATGTGTGTGTATGTGTCTTTGTGCGAGCGCGCGGGCGTCCATGTGTGTGTGTGCGTGTGTGCGTGCGTATTCGCGCACGCGTGTGTGTGTCTGCGTTCGTTCGTGCGTGTGTGCGTACGCGCGTTGCGTGCGTGTGTGTATGTGTGTGTGTTTGTGTGTGTTTGTGCGAGCGCGCGGGCGTTCATGTGTGTGTGCGTGTGTGCGTGCGTATTCGCGCGTGTGTGTGTGTGTCTGCGTTCGTTCGTTCGTGCTTGTGTGCGCGTGCGTGCGTACTCGCGCGTGTGCGTACTTTGGGTTACCTTGACAACAAAGGTGCGTCTGAACGTTGGAGGAGCCTCATCGTTCTCAATGAGGAAGCCTTCATAGAGAGTTGACTCAAACACAGGCGGGTTGTCGCTCACATCCGTCAACGCCACCTCCAGCTGTGTGCTGTTCCTACAATATAGAATCACAGGTGTCGAACTATATACCTTATACAGGTGTGTGATGTTCCTGCAATATACAATCACACATGTAGAACTATATACCGTATACAAGCATGTGCTTATCATACAATTACAGATTTGTATAACTGAACTTTATATGTGTATTTTCTGTAAACATACTATTAATAAACTCAAACTTAAAACTTAATAACTAAAAATTTGTTGGTCAAACAGCCCATGAATTCGCCTCCATCAACTGAACCCAAACCCAATCCCATAACTTGAGCCTTAACCCTGAACCCAACCCCAACCCTAATCCTAACCCTAATCCTAACCCTAACAATAACTGTAGCTCCAACCATAATTATACCAATAACCACAACAATAAACACAACCCGATTCTAACGTTAACTCTGACCATGAACGTATCAATAAACACAACTTACCCCTAAAGCTAACTGTAACCACAATCGCAGCTAATGCGATCCAACCATAACCGCAATCGTAACGGCAAAAATAAACGCAACTTAACCCTAACCCTATCCCTAGTCATAACCGTAACACTAAAGACAACGTGACCCGGACATTAATTAACCATGACCGTAAAAATAAAAACAACAATCCTGACCCTGACTCATTCACCCACCCACCCCATCAGCCTCACCTATTGCCGTGTCCCCGCGCATCCCTCGCCACCCACCATCCCTCCCATCCATCAGCCTCACCTATTGCCGTGTCCCCGCGCATCCCTCGCCACCCACCATCCCTCCCATCCATCAGCCTCACCTATTGCCGTGTCCCCGCGCATCTCTTGCCTCCACAGTGAGGTAGTAAGTGCTGACAGTCTCCCGGTCCAGCTTTGCCCCGGCAGCCACCCTCAGCTCCCCCGTCAGCTCGTCGATCTCAAAGTGACTACGCCCAGCACCGAGCAGGTAGTAATACACGACACCTCCATCTCCCGTATCTACATCCGTCGCCTCGATCCAGGCGACGGTGGTGCCCTCCGTGGCGTCCTCGCGCACCGACGCGTTGTAGTGGGCTAGCGTGAACTGCGGAAAGTTGTCGTTGGTGTCCACCAGGTGGACGCTGACCCTCGAGCGACTGCTGTGCTGTTCGGCGGTCTTCGTTTCTATGGCAACGATCTGGAAGGAGGCGAGGAGAGCTCGTTCATGTGAGGTTTCTGATGAGGCGTGTACAAGGGGAGGGGTGTTACAGTTCATTGGTGATGTCTTTGCGGCCCTGGGTGTGGGTAGTACGTGCTGGCATCTGGATGGAAATGCCTAGCTGTGTGAAAACCGCCGGAACACGCGATGCATATACATACGCCTAGACGCACGCACGCGCATACACGCACGCACGCACGCCCGCCCACATGCAAACACGCACGCGCGAACGCACGAAAACAAGCACATGTTGGCGCACGCACACCATGAACACGGAAACATTCGAACGCTTCGAAAACGCTATAGAAATTCACCTCAATATTACAGAGTGAGCGAACGGTCTAGTCGGTTTAATGCATTCGCCTTGAAGCAAAACTTAGCACGCACACTACATTGACTACTATCCGGTACCTTGACGCGGTAAATCCAGATTAAAAATACGCTACTAATTGACAAAATAATGATAAAAATCACCGAAACAAACATTTTCATTTAAATAAAAACATTTTATTAAATATAACACGATTAAATCAACAAAATTAAATTTATTTTGTTTGCCCATCGAGATCTGCTCGCTTTCTATATACGTACATCGAAGTCGATCTGTGTGAGATTCTCGTAATCGAGTTTCGAGGGTCGAGCGACTCGGATGAGAACGTTCGCCTCGTTCTGCACGATGCGAGGCTGTAGGTAGAATATACCATCGTCTCCCTCGATGCGAAGCTCAAACGTACCGTTCTCAAACTACAAGCGGAAAACAATCATTCATCGCTGATTATCAAGTACATTTTCACATTTAGCGGTAGATTTTCACAACCGTGGCCGTAGCTACGGCATTATGCAGGTTTTTGTGTTCAAAACAAAGTTTTTCAGTCCACCCGCAGTTAAATTGTGTTCTGAGTAGTTGACCGTAGTCATTGGGCATTGACCATGTAATACTATCAGGAGAAAATAATTTCAAATTGTTTTTTTATTTTTGTGATTCTTTACTCTTGATAGTATCTACATTTGTTTGGGTGCCCCTTGCTCCTCCCATCCTCGTTAGCTACGGCTTTAACAATTTTTCATGCGACTACGGAAATAACGTGACTAAGAATAGCTGGACGGGTTTGGAATCTAATATAGCGGAAGAATTATCAAGAACTACAGTGCTTTGAAAAAGCCTTCGGTTAGGACGCGAAACGTTAGAAGGTACGTTTGAACCTCACGGTTGAGTAGAAATCAACCAAGTTATCTCTAAATTATCAACCAACCGAATGAACTTATTCAAGGATTTACAGTGATTCATTTTGTAGATAATCAGACTTTGTACGTGCAGTCATCACACTACGGGATGTGTAGCGATTGCAATACCGCTTCTCACGCTGTATTGCCTGCGATAATAGTCAACAGACACGACCCTCCAATAGCGGATAAACCACATCGTCCGGCAGAGGGGTTTCCTTTCTCATTGATTCCCTTCGATTCACCGAATCGCGAACGAAAACGTACGTCTTTCGTGTGCGAATGTCATCGTAGAGAAAAGAAATGCGGTAGCGCTAAAGGAAGCTATACGCTCGCTACGGACATGCCCAGAGTTCCTCAGTCTATATATATATAGGTCCGCGCCGCATCTCGTTCGCCGCCTGGCCGGCGAAGGTTATGCGGAAACCTTGCCCGAGCAGCCCGTAAGACTACTATCGCTGTACTTGTCTAGTTGATTTTTGCGACTATGCTTGCATCGAGCTGATACAGGTAGAACTACTTCACCTGTACAGCAGCCTGTTGCTATAATGATGGCTTTTGTGGTATATAATGGCAGCGGAGCTGATAACCGTAAAAGACTACTGCGCTGTACAACGCCTGTGTAATTTTCTGTGTTGAAGGGCAGCAGAACTGGATAACGTAAGACTATCGCGTGATACAGAAAAGGCAAGAGAGGGCACTGTGTTTGCTCACTCTGTGTTAAGGGAAGATGAAACTGATTCAGACGTGCTGGCTCATGGATCAGGATACGGGCAACTCTGGCCTCGTACTCTTCAGCCCTCTCAAGGCGGCGACACGTGGCGTGTTATCAGGCACACATAATGTCGAGCAGTAGGTGCAGTATACTAGAAATAGTGCAGAATATAGCGGTGCGGGAGGATACAATGGAATAAGTATTGAGCGTATAAGAGCAGGTGATTCGTAATAGGTGGCGCGGCGTACGACTTGATGTAAAACACGTAGCGTGTCAACAGACGGTGTTTAAGTATAATTGTGCAGCTCCGCTCATAACGCGTAAGGACAGTGTCACGACTGATGGCTATAATATGCTGGAAGTATGGCATGATTATCATAATACTATATAAGTATAATTATTATTATATATATATATAATGAATAATAGTTACATAAGGCAAGTTTATAACTCTTTATGGCCTTGTTACACTAAAAATGCGGATATTAAGTACAATAGTATATATATAATACTTCTATGTATATATATATTATGATATAAATATAATATTAGTTATAGATATGATATATATAATCACGACATTATATAATATTAGTATCAACTCAGCTTATCAAGTTATAATAGTAACGTTGAATAGAGTTCGAAATAGTAATTATAGTGTAATTCAATAATACTTTATTATAATTATACTATTATCAAGTATATTATATAGATAAATATTACATACTTGTGTAGTAATGTAGTTTATTTTTATTATTGATATTATTGAGTATTACCGCTTGAGCTGATAGAAACTAATATTAGTGGAAGTATTTGCGCGAAGAGTGCTGAACATGTAAGGCGCAGGACACTGCTGGCAGGCGTAGTTGTGCGAGTGAATCGGAGGAAGGTGGAGCTGTGTCATAGACGTAGACCGAGCAGCGTTGGACGCGCGAGCGTCTGCTGGGCAGGTGAGACGGCGCCGCATGCGCAGCTAGATTGGTGACCGTATACTAAAGGACGGGCGGACAACCCCCGAGCGTTGGCGATCTCAACGGCAGGGAGTGTTATCTAGCCGTACACGTGCTCGATATAGCGACAACAGGTGTGTTGTGTGATGTTGTGTATGGTGTGAGTGCGCGCGCATGGTGCGGTTCGTGCCCGCGCGTGTGAGTCGTGTTTGTGGTATGTGCGTGTGGTGTGCGTTTCTGCGGCACGTGTGTGTGGCCTTTGATGGGTTGTAGGAGCGGTGTGGCGTGTGCGTGCGGTGTGGCACCGATCGTCGCATCCGCTTAACGGTAATGGTGTGCTGGCCGTTAGCGCCGTGGAAATGTTGAATTAAAATTCTTAGTTATTAGGTAAAACGTTTGTCACAGGAATCCTACACATAGGCTTGGTAATGCAGAACAGTAAATAAAACGTTCGGTTTTTTTAACTGGTGCTCTTAGGGTAACCATTTCGACACACTACTCCATCACCTTTTGGCCGCATCCTCCGCGGGACATCCCTCCGCTCGCATCCCTTATTGGTAATAATGTTCCATCCCACGTCCGGGCGCCATTGCCGCCCTTCGGGGGCGCACCCCTACTTCCTCGGCCTCCCATTGACCCGTAGTGGTCTTAGTTACAAGTTCATTTTTTCTGGGCAAGAACTGTTGGTAAAGCAACCGTATAATAACGATGCACGATCTTTCTCGGCAACGTATTTGTTAATCACCTTAACAGGTTATAACTCTACTTATCACTTAAGTTTAGCTAACGCCCTAATCAGAGAGCGTTCTCTTAGCAAAACGTTTTAAAATAACGTAAATATACCATTAATTAGAAACGTTTTAGGCGAACCGTTTTGGAAACGTTTTCATTCATGAGCCACACATAAAATAACGCCTTCAAGAACACAGTTGCGAACCAACGTTTGTGTTACTCTCGGTGTGTGTGTTGTGCTCGTGTGTAGTGTGTGTGTGTAGTGTGTTGTGTGGTGTGTTGTGTGTGTCGTGGTGTGTCGTGCTTGTAACATGTGTGCTGTGAGTGTTGTGGTGCGTGTGCGTCGTGCGTGTGTGTTGTGTGTGCTGTGTTGTGTGTGTGTGTGGTGTGTTGTAGTGTGTGCGAGTGTGTCGGTGTGTGTGTGTGTGTGTCGTGTGTGTGTGTGTGTGTATTGTGGTGGCTGTGTGTGAGTGTGTGGTGGTGTGTTGTCCTCGCTCGTGGTGTGTAGCGTGAAGTTTGTGTGGCGCGCGCTGTGCCTGTATGTGCGCTGCGTGTGGTGTAGTGCGCGCAACTGTAGTGTGATTGTGCTTACTGACTTGCTTGGGTGTTTTTCTTACTGCTAGGCCAAGTTCGACAAGTGGCCAGTAGCAACGGTAGGGCGCTCATGGAGAACTGTCGTCAGCCCTACTGCATGCGTCCGTGATCCGATACAACTTTGCCCGGCGAAGGTGAATATTACGTACACGAGCGGCGACGACGCGCGTTAAGTGGCATGTGGAAGTCACTATCTATTATAAATAAATAAATATAGAATATAATAGAAGTATACAAATAAAATAAAATAAAAAAAATAATAAATAATAAATATATAATATATATATAATTCCTATATATATATGATTTATTTATGTTATTCTATGTTATTTTTCTTTACTATTTATTTGTATACTTCTATTTATAGTTATATTTATTTATT
>NW_014578450.1:60520-73553 GCF_000485595.1 Priapulus caudatus
TACACGCGCCACGCTCGCACACGCACACAGACAACATACACGCGCACACGCTTCGCACACGCACAGCGCAACATCATACACCGCGCGCACACCGCTCGCACACGCACACGCACACACTACACCGACACGTCGCACACGCACACGCCATAGCTGCACACGGCAACGCGCAGCGTCACACATACAGCGCGCACACCGCTCGCAACCGCACACGCGCACACAGTACACGCGCACACGCTCGCACACGCACACGCCACCACATACACGCGCACACGCTCGGCACACGCACACACACACACACACATACCACGCGCCACGCGCCGCGCACACGCTCGTACACGCACACATACACGCGCACACGTCGCCACACGCACACACATCACACACACACACACACACACACACACACACACACACACACACGACTCACACACACGCACAGCACACGCGCGCGCGCGCGACGGAGTTGGTGATGAATTTAAAAACGTGGTAAATTGATCGCAGTGGGATTCATACCATCGTTTTCTAATCACATTGATCCGGAATATTCGCGGCGCGCCTGTATGACACACGGAGAAATCATCCCGAGAAATTATACCGTAGTCCGAATGTAAAGAAGAAAGGAAGCCATTGAGACATCTCTCGTGTGAGCTCTCATCATTAGCAGTAGAAGGAAGCTAAACAGAAATGCACACCTTCTGTGTGTGTTGCTGTGGTGTGTGTGTGTGTGTGGTGCTTGTCCGTGTGTGTGTGTGTCCGTGCTGTGTGTGTGTGTTATCCAATGGTGATGTGCGTGTGTGTGTGCGTGTGCGTGTGCCTGTGCCGTGTGCTGGTGCGCTGTGCGTGCGTGTGCGTTGTGCGTGTGCGTGTGACGTCGTCGTGTTGGCGTGGCGTCCGTGTGCGCATACGCGTCTCGTTGTGTGCAGTGTGCGTGCGTGTGCGCTTGCGACTGTTGTGTGTGTGTGCGTTGGCCCTGTGGTGTGCGTGTGCGTGTGCGTGTGCGTGTGCGTGCGTGCCGGTGTGCGTGTGCATCTGCGTGCCATCACTCCGTGCGTCGCTGCTGTGTGTGTGTATAACGTGTTCACGGACTCGCGTCCACGCGCACGTGCGTGTGTCTGCAGCCAGCGGTCGCGAACTAGAGACAGGAACAGGAAAAGGTTGCCTTCCGGTAAACTTATTTTCCTCCGTCGTAGTGACCGGAAGCTCCATCGGGGCCGGCGCATGTTCCGCTGGCTAGCGCCCGCCATCCGGCGGCGAGAGTTAGCGAAACTTGCCCACCGTAAACTACTCGCTGTACTTGACTAGTTGATTTTTTGCGCTATGCCTACAAAGCATCGAGCTGATACCGTAAACTACTCACTGTACACGCCTGTGTATTTCTTTTGTGTTAAATGGCAGCGAGCTGATACCGTAAACTACTCGCTGTACACGCCTGTGTATTTCTTCTGCCGTTAAAGGGCCAGCAACTGATACGTAAGAATACTCGCCTGTTACACCCTGTGTGTATTTCTCCTCCTGTGTTACAGGGAAGTGAACTGGATTCAGGTGTCGGCCTATTGGATCAGGATACGGGGCAAACCTCTGCCTCTACTCTTCAGCCTCACCAAGGCGCGACCACGTGCGTGTTATACACACATATGCGACAGTGTGCAGTATAAATAGAACGTGTGCAATATACGTGCATACATGAATAAATATTGTGGCTATTAACCGTGTCGATTGTGGCGCCCCACAATCTTGGTAAACACGTACTGTCAACAGACGTGTTTAATATATGTCAGCTCAGCTATAACGCTAGACATGTCACCATGCTATAATGCTGGCATATGGCTATTTTAATACTATTATTATATATATAATATATATTATATATATAATACAATAAGCTAGTTTAATCTTTCATGCATTCTTACAACTAAAAATGCACCGGAATTAATACAATATATTAATCAATGATTATATATATATATACTATATATATATATGATATTATACGACATTATATAATATTAGAACTAGCTTATTCTAATTATAAATTAATAGAGTTCGAGAATAGTAACTTATAATGTAATTCCAATAATATTTATATATAAATTATATATTATATATATATATATATGATCAAGAGCCTAATAATAGCTTATTAATAGTATTAATTAGCTTCTTGCTATATATATATTACATAATTTTGTAGTAATGTAGTATTTTATTATTAATATTATTGATATTACCATTGCTATAAACTAATATTGTGAATTTATTTTGGCGCGCATGCGCATGTACAGGCGCGGACCTGCTGGCAGCGTTTGCCGTGAATGAGAGAGTGGAGTGTCAGTCTGACGACAGGTTGACCGCGAGGGTCTGCTGGCATAGTGAACGGCCGCATGAGGCTAAGATGTGACGTTACTAAGGACGCCGACAACCCCGCGTGGCGTCTCAACGTCAGCACTGTTATCTACCTACACGTGCTCGATATCAACGACAACAGTTAGTGTTGGTCATGTGACTCGGGCCTCTGTGGCAGCGCGCCGCATCGCGTGTCGCGTTGCCGTGATCCCGCGCTGGGTGTCTTGTGTATCGTGCGGTGTTGTGCGTCGTGCTGTGCCGCCGCACGTGTGTTGCCTGTATAGGGTGTGCCGGTGGCGTGTGCCGTGCGTGTCGACGGCTGTGCTGCTTACGTATTCGTGTGCGGCGTCTCCGCGTGAATTGTCGAATAAGAATAATTAGTTCATAGCTAAAAGTGTTGTCAGGAAACCTAAACATAGGCTTGGTAATGCAAACAGTAAATAAACGTTGCGTTTTATAACCGTTTTTACGCAGGAACCAATCTTCGACACCTTATTGTAAATCGTTACGTAGGCTGGTTATAACAAGTTTTTGGCAAAACGTTTGGTAGAACGACAAACAAACGATTTTGGCAAACGTGTTTTAATAACTTAACGGTAACCTTCTATATATAAAAGTTTTACTAACCCCTATACGCACGTTTATTACGCAAACGGTTATTTAAATAACATAAATATAACTTATATTAGAACGTTTTACGAAACGTTTGCTGAAAACGTTTCATTCATACCAAACCATTAAACAAAATATCAAAAACGTTAGCCGAAAACGTTATGTTTATCTGTGTGTCGGCTGTGTGCTGTGATGTGTGTGTGGTGTGTGGTCTGTGTGTTCGTGTGTGCTGTAGTGTGTGCTATTGCTAGTGTGTAACTGCTGTGTGTCGTGTGTCCTGTGGTGTGCTGCGTGGGCGTCGGTGGTGTATGTGTGGTGTGTGTGTGCGTGTGCGTGCATGTCCGTGCTGTCTGTGTGGGTGTGTGCCGTTGTGTTGATTTGTGGTGCGTTGCGTAGGTGCGATGCGTGAACGTGTGTGTGTGTTGGTGTCGCTGTGTGTGTGGTGGGGGTGGTGTGTGTGTGTGTGTGTGTTGTGAGTTGTGGCGCGCTGTTGTGTATGTGCGCCTGCCGTGCGCCTGTGTGTACGTGCCGCGCGTGTGATCTGTGTGCGTGTGCGAGCGTGTGCGCGTGTATGTGTGCGTGTGCGTGTGCGAGCGTGTGCGCGTGTATGTGTGTATGTGTGCGTGTGCGAGCGTGTGCGCGTGTATGTGTGCGTGTGCGTGAGTGTGGTTTGCGCTGTAAACGCATTAGCAGGAACATCGAGATAATTAAGCATGGAGTCGACGTGCGTAGCTCGACATTGACAGGTAGTTGACATTTACGACTGCCGACTAACTAACACACACAGCCTCTAGCTAACAAGCAATCAAGGGAGGCGGGGGTAGTAAAAACCCCCGTCAGGGAGGATCAGCCCCACCCCCGTGTTGCATGAAAATAGCAACTCGACGCGGGGAAAGATCTGTGAATGAGATGTACAGTCGATCTGCATCTGTAGCCTAGTTACAGTAACTTGTGAAAGCAATTCGTAGGATGAAGGTCTGAATTATCTATACAACAATATATTACAATATGTCAATAGTTATGTATTATATATATATTGTGCCTTGGCTCTCTACTCTTATTATTGGTTCTCCCCCCACCACCACCACCACCACCACCACCTCCGCCCACCAACCCACCTATCAGAGATCTTAACCGCATGTCGGTGACCCTTCTGGTGTTATCCCTGGTAGCTACTACTAAAGAGTATTGATACTGATTGGACTGGTAATTATTGTTTATACGACTAATATATGCTACGACTAACACCTACTTTTCGCAGCTAACATATAAGACCCGTAGCTAGCCTATATAATTAGCAGCTAACACATACCACTTGTAGCTAACATATACCACTTGTAGCTAGCATATACTAATAGTAGCTATCACATATGACTAGCATAGGTAATACCTACCACTTGTAGCTAACACATGCTAGTAGTAGCTAACACATATTACTAGTAGCTAACACATACTACTAGTAGCTAACACATACTACTTGTAGCTAACACATACTACTTGTAGCTAACACATATGACTAGCATAGGTAATACATACCACTTGTAGCTAACACATGCTACTAGTAGCTAACACATACTACTAGTAGCTAACACATACTACTAGTAGCTAATACATACTACTTGTAGCTAACACATACTACTTGTAGCTAACACATATGAATAGCATAGGTAATACATACCACTGGTAGCTAACACATACTACTAGTAGCTACTACATACCACTGGCAGCTGTTCTGGCATCTCGACTGAGTACGGCAGGTTGACAAAGACTGGCGGCTTGTTGGGCACATCGATCACTTCCACGTAAATCTGTATGCTCGTGTGATGTATCGGTGCGTAACCGGCCTCATCCCCTCCATCCTACACAAACAACGCAGCGTTATAGAGCTAGATATTACTATATAGTAAGTAGGGGGAGGTCGTTTATTGTTGGGACGCGGGGATTGAAAGCGTTTTAATTATATAATTAATTTAATTAATTATATCATTAAAACGCTTTTAATTATTATTATTATTATTATATTATTTATTAATAATTATTAATATTATTAATTATTATTATAATTATTATTTATAATAATTAATTATAATAATTAATTCTATTATTAACCGAGAACGGTAAATACCTGATTAGTTTCTCGTGATTAAGGGAATAGGGACCGGGAGGCGAGAAACCCGAAATTGTGATTTTTGATTAAACGGGATTTGAGAAATGAAGCGCGTTTTACGTGGAAAGCTGGGAATAAACCGTTCCCTTACCTAGTGTAGTATCCTCACTTGGGGGGTATACGTCGCATTAGATGCAACTCACTCCAGCTACCTTCCCACCTTGGAGATAATTTGTCATTATATACCCCACGCCTACACATTTAGTCTTCGGAGCACGAAATATGTTGGCATGTGCAAAGTTAATAAAATTGTATCCTCTCGCAGGGAAGGAGAATAGTAACATAAGAGAATATGACTCGCTGAAATAAAACAGACCGAGTATATACTATCGGGATATACTTTTACGTTTTTGTTTTTATCTTGCTGTAACACCCTATTATGCCGGAAAAACATTTAGGGAACCGAAGAGTATGGTTTACAAAAGTGTAAAACTTTTAACCAGGGCGACTAGGTACGCTTAATTTTCGAAATAGGTAGTAAGCGTCAAATTTTCAGGCAAATTCACGAGTAAATTTGCACACATCAACCTTAGCTCTACTAACGCTCGAAACTCAGGGGGCCCCTCACACACACACACACAAACATGACTGATTTCGTAAATATCTCTCCACCGCTACCGCCACTTTTTTCAATTGCGGATTTACCCGACAATAGCTGGAAGTGATTGGTCACCCGCCGGAGCGCAAATAGTCACCGAGGAAATTAATGCGCCACGGCCAGCAATACACGTTGCGATTCTGTGTGCGCGTCGGAAAATTGCCCCGTGATTTTTACCAATATTGGAACACTCTATGCCTTTTTTTGTCTTCGTTTCATTAAAATTATGGATTTTCGTGCTGGGCACAGGGTGACTGCAATCAGCAGTTCAGCTCTTTCGCATCAAAACTCCGATTCACGCTATTTCACACAATCGCTCATTGAGCCACCACAGCCGGCGTGATGCTTTAATGCACCAGCTGATACAGTTAGATGCGATATGAGATAACACACACCTAACAGACAACCAAATACCTATCGGATAATGACTTACTAGGGCACTGTCAAAAAAAAAAAAAACCACTAACCCTACACACCTAATAACCTAAACCCTAACCATAAACCTAAACTAACCTAACCACTAACAAAAAAAGTGCATAGATAGTCATATTCAATAATCGCATCTAACTGCCGGTTGCGTCATAACTACAGAGGAGAAATTAGCGGGAACCAGACAGCGACTCTATTAGTGGATAACGCATTATTGTGAACGATCACGCCGGAGCGAGTGACCTAAGACACCGACCGATACACTAAATTTGAAGCTCAACCGAAATCAGCTAACTAGAATCGAATGGCACAACGGATCTTTTGAACTGATCGGCTGACCTGCCGAAAAAACAGAGAAAGAGAGAGAGCGAATAAGAGAGAAAAAGAATATAGGCTAAAGGGGACGAGCCAACGCAGAGGAGAAGAGGAGAAGAGAGATGGAGGAAGAGAGAGAGAGAGAGAGAGAAAGGCAGCAGAAGAGAGAGAGAGAGAGAGGAGACGAAGAGAGAAGAGAGAAAGAAGAGAGGCGAACGCAGAGAGAAGGTGGGGTGGTTGGAGAAAGCACGAAGACGAGCAAGAGAAGAGAGAGAGAAGAGAACGAGAGAGAAAAATAGAGAGGTAGAGAAGAGAGAGAGAGGAGAGAGAAGAGAAAGAGAGAGCCTGAAAGAGAAAGAGAAGAGGAGAGCGAGTGCTCGCGACAGAAGAAGGTACTCATATGCAGAGACGAAGAAAGAGAGAGAGAGAGCGATGAAGAGAGAAGGGATAGAGAGAGAGAGCGAGAGAGAAATAGGCACCAGTTACACTCACCGATGCTGTGATGTTAACTTCGTGGATGGACTTCTCTTGATAGTCGAACTGCTTCTTGAGAAATACTTGCAGCCGATTTTCGCTGTCCGTCTCCGCGTAAAAGTAGTCCCGATTCTACCAGCGCGCGATGAAAGAAAAAACAGCAACAACAATTATTATTTCCCATCATCAACATCAAAATCAGCATCAGCATCAGCACCAACATCAACATCAACATCAGCATCAACATCAGCGTCAGCACCAGCATCAACATCAACATCCGCGTCAGCACCAGCATCAACATCAGCATCAACATCAACATCAACATCAGCGTCAGCATCAACATCAACATCAACGCCAATATCAACATCAGCATCAACATCAAAATTACCATCAAAATCAACGGACCGGTGAAACACGGTAAATAGATGTCGTTTGTGCGATGCCATTGCATAGCGAACAAGCCAGGTTTACTATACACCGCACGCACGCTGCCGCACGCTGCCGCACGCTGCCGCACGCTGCCGCACGCTGCCGCACGCTGCCGCACGCTGCCGCACATGTTTCTATATGTGTCAGTGTGCGGCAGCGTGCGGCAGCGTGCGTGCGGTGTANTGTGTGTGTGTGTGTGTGTGTGTGTGTGTGTGTGTGCGTGTGTGCGTGTGTGTGTGTGTACATATATATCGCTAAAGTTAACACGTCTGCAAAATCAGCGGATTCTGCGCGAATTCCCCCGTTAAGACAACAGAATGGCGCGAAACCAGTGGTACATGGACAAACAACAAGTCTCTTCGCAGTTACGACACATGAGTGGCTCGCCAGCACACGCACTCACCCGCACATCTCTGCGACCCATCAGAACGGACGGGAGATATTCCCTTTGCAGCGCGGGCTGCGTTAGACCAGGCCGCTGATATTACTGCTTCGAACATGGAAATCGTGCACTTAAATCGGAGACGCCGAAGCTGGAGATGATGCATTTGCACACGAATCACGTCGCGAAATCGAAATGGCTGAAGCCATTTAAAGTCGCTTTTCGTTGCTTTTTATATTAGGAGAGTGTAATATGAGTTTGAATGTAAGTAAAAGATTATTTGATATGAGCTTGGCTTTCCAGTATACATGCATATGTATATATATATATATATATATGCTATACAAACATACACATAAGCACACGCACACATGCAAACACGCACACGCACACACACACACACACACACGCGCGCGGATCCACCAAAGCCACATCACCAGCATCCACACATCGCTCCCTGCGCCGCGCGCTTGAACCCGCTAACGACATTCGGCTCCACGTCTGCACGCACGCACGCACACACACCCACTTATCGATCACAGCACACAACACACACACATCAAACCACACCAGCAGGCGTCCGCATCACAGCACACACATGCACACCGGACACACACACACACACACCACGTCTCTTCGCTCTCTCTCTCTAGCCTCTCTTACTCTCTCTCTCTATATATATATTCATACATATATATATTATATTATATACTATATATTTATATATAATATATATATCATATATTAGTTTAGGGAGGCGTCGGCGGCGAAGATGCTAGGAATGTGATCAGCGTAATGCTGGCATACTGTTAGGCAGAATCGCAGCCACGAAACTGGCGATGAGCGAGGGCAGGCAGAGTGGAAGACGAGAGCGAGAGGGAGAAGAAGCGTGCCGCGACGAGGGTAACCAGAGAAGCGGAGAGCAAAGGCAAACGAACCAGAGGGAGCGTACGCACAGCGAGGGGGTTGACGGAGCAGGGAAGTGGAGAGAAAGCGGAATCGAGAGAGAGGAGGGCAGAAGGAAAGTGTGCAGGGGGACGGAGTCCTCGACCGCGCTGTTTCGGCCCCGGTCCAGGGCGGTGGACCGCGGACGCAGTGAAGAGAGAGAGGGGAGAGCGAAGCAGAAAGAGGAGAAAGCGCTGCAACCGCGGAGACGGGTGAGAGAAGAAGTGTAGACGCAAAGGATAACAGAGAGAGAGCCTTGCACGCCCGAGAGGGCGTGCAGAGAGAGGTGAGAGAGTGAGCGGGAAAGAGCAGAGAGAGGCGTGTGCAGGCGGACCGGGCCGGGAGCGGGACGGAGTGAGAGAAGAAGGCGGTGGGAGAGCGAAAAAGATGAGACACGCGATGCAGCGAGAGGCGTGAGAGGAAATGGGAGAGAGAGGGGAATAGAGACGGAGCAGAGAGAGCAGCCGTGCACGCTGAGAGGGATGAAGAGAAAAAGAGGACGAGAAGAAGGGCGAAAGAGAGACGAGAGACAGAAGAGGAGAAAGACGACGAGAGGTGCACAGCTGAGGAAGGGTGAGAGAGAAGGGGGGAGGAGAGGAGAGGACGAAGAGGAGACGTGCCCACGCGAGAGGGTGAGAGAAGAGGGGATGGAGAGGAGGGGAAGAGAGAGAGACGAGAGCCAGAGAGGTGCACGCAAGAGGGGTGAGCGAGAAGGCGGGAGGAGAGGGAAGAGAAGGAGAGAGGAGAGAGAGAGAGAAAAGAGGGCGGGGGAAAGAGAGAGAGCGTAGAGAGAGAGAAGAGCAGAGAGAGAGAGAGAGCGATGATGAATATAATAATGGTGTGCTTGTGATGTTTTATTCAGTATAGACAGCAACGCTCTCGTGACCATAACATCTTATAGAGAGGAGAGGCAGGCAGGCCGCGAGGCGCCGCATGAGGGCGCTAATGGTCGCTGTCTCAACGAATAACATAATCACGAGAGATGATAATGCATTACATGCAATTACTAGGCAATCTTAAAAAGAAATGGTTCCGCGCGTGGGCATCTGCAGAGAGATTACTCCGCGTACAGGCATAGCCGAGGGAGATTACACACGCTGCATGCATGCCGCCAAACCAGCCTGCCCTACCAGTGTGTGCGTGCGCGTGCGTGCGTGTATGTGTACACGCGTGCGCGTGTGTACGTGTGTACACGCGTGCGTGCGCGTGTACGTGTGTACACGCGTGCGTGCGTGTGTACGTGTACACGTGCGCGCGTGTGTACGTGTGTACACGCGTGCGTGCGTGTGTACGTGTGTACACGCGTGCGGGTGTGCGTACGTGTGTACACGCGTGCGTGCGTGTCTACGTGTGTACGTGAGTACACGCGTGCGTGCGTGTGTACGTGTACACGTGCGCGCGTGTGTACGTGTGTACACGCGTGCGTGCGCGTGTACGTGTGTACGTGTGTACACGCGTGCGTGTGTGTGTACGTGTGTACACGCGTGCGCGCGTGTACGTGTGTACATGATTACACGCGTGCGTGTGTGTGTACGTGTGTACGTGAGTACGTACGGGTGGAAAGTCTCCATCGAACCAGATCTCGCGTTCTAAAAAAATCACCGAAACAAAGAAATCACAACTCGTCTCATAATGCTCACCTTTACATCGAGCTGGTAGACGACAGCGCCACCTAGGTCCTGGTCGGGATCCTGAGCCGAGAGTTCGAACAGCTTCGTTCCTACTCGCACGTCCTGAAAAACACACACGACAAGTCTGTGTTAACGCTGTGTTAGGCGAGCATGTATTCTGTATTCAGTGCACGCCAACGAGTTGATATTGGCGGCTGGTGCGTTTACTTGGAGAGCGCCGAGCGAGAGTGTCTAGGCGTACGTACAATGCTGGCGTTATTCTACACGTCTCTCCGTCATGTGGAGGTTGCACTAACCACCGTCTATTTACCCCTCGTCCGCTCGCTGTATTCCTTCATTGCTGTCGCTGTCACTTCATTTCTCATTATACCTTATATTATCTCTTCTCCTTTCTCTTTCTTTCTCTCTCACTATCTCGCTCTCTTTCTCTCTTTCTTTGTGTGTGTCCCTGTCTCTTCCCGAATCCTCTCTCTCTCTCTCTCTCTCTCTCTCTCGTCATTCGTCTCCTTCTCTCTTCCTGTTCTCCTCTTCACCACGCGCGTCTCCCTTTCCTCTCCTCGTCTCTCTCTCTCTCTCTCTCCTCAGTCTCTCTCTCGGAATTTCTCTCATCTCTCTCGCCTCTCTCCCTCCTCTATCTTTATCACAAACTGTTCCTCTCTCTTCACTCTAGATTTTCATATATCGTCTTTTTCCTTCCTCCCCCCCCGTTTCTCTCTTCTCTCTCTGCTCTCTACGCGCTTCCTCCAGTCGCTACCTCTCCCTTCTGTGTCTCTCTGCCTGAAGTACTAGGACTAGTGGACGAGAAAGGAATCCGAACAAGACCGAAACATCATTTAATGCAAACAAAACGAGACCAACCAAACTCGAGAGTCAGCGGGCGGGCGAGAGACAGATAGATGCCGACATGATGCGCCCGGGCGGTCAGGAGAAGGAAAAACTGAAAGTAAGAAAGATCGCTCGAGAGGAGCGAGTGAGAGAGAAGGTGAGAGTGAAAGAGTGAACGAGTGAGTGAATTAACGGAGAAAAAGAGCGAATTAAAGTTCAGAGCGAAAGAGGGCGCGAAAGCGAGAGCGAGAACGAGAGCGAGAGAGAGAAATTGAAAGTAAGAAAGATCGATCGAGCTTGAGCGTGAGAGAGAATGCGAGAGAAAAGAGTGACCGAGTGAGAATGTAACGGAGAAAAGAGCGAATCAGTTCAGACGAAAGAGGTGGCTCGAACGCGAGAGCGAAGGAACGAGAGCGAGGAGAGAGAAATTTGAAAAGCAAGAAAGATCGATCGAATGAGCGTGAGAGAGGAAGGTGCGCGAGTGAAAGAGTTGAACGAGTGAGTGAATTAACGAGAAAAAGAGCGGAATTAAAGTCAGAGGCGAAAGAGGGCGCGAAAGCGAGAGCGAGAACGAGAGCGAGAGAGAGAAATTGAAAAGTAAGAAAGATCGATCGAGAGTGAGCGTGAGAGAGAAGGTGAGAAGTGAAAGAGAACGAGTGAGTGAATTAACGAGAAAAGAGCGAATTAAAGTTCAGAGCGAAAAAAGAGCGCCGAGAGGCGAGAGGCGAGAGCGGAGAGAGAGAGAGGAGAGAGAGAGAGCAGAGAGAGAGAGAGAGAGGAGCCGGTGTCAACACACGGAGAGAGATATTTCATTCAGTTCCCTTCGTAAGCAGTCACAGTGCTTCCTGTAAATCCGCACCTCAACTTCATGTTGGCAGGGAAAAAGCGAGCCGTAACTAAACCACACAAACACCAGCAATAGATGACCGCCCTGTGCATTCCAGAAGTGTCCCGTTCATTCACATACACCACACACGGCTAGACACTACCCCAGGCCCGCACGCACGCACACACGCACGGCACGCACCGACCCGCACACACACCCACGCGCACGCACACATCACCACGCACGCAACACGCAAGCACGCGCCGCCAGCACGCACGCACGCACGCACGCACACACACACACACACACACACACACCGATCATACCCAAACGATTCTAATATGACCCGTATCTAACGGCAATTTTTCGCTCTCTTAACCTGCAAACCGGCCAGCGCCCGGTGACAAACCGTCCTTTGAAAAGCTGGAAACGGAGTTTCCATCGTACGACCCGAAACCTCAGCGTGTCTGCGTTTCTGCGATCGCAGCGCCGCCGCCGCCACCGCTGGGAATCGATTCGCGATGATTAAATTCCCGTTTAATTTCAAATTCGTTTGTTTGCGAGAACGCGCAATGACTACATACATACATATATATATAAATATATATATACACATATATATATATATGTATATATATATATATATTGGTAAGAGTGGTATATTGGTAAGGTGAATTTTTCACTTGAGGTTTGTCGCGACCACGGTGATGCAGCGGTAGCAACAGCTCCTCCGTGATCTCTTCCCCCCTCTTACTCTCTCTTTGTCGCTCTCATCTCGCTCTCTCGCTCTCCCTCTCTCTGTCTGTTTCCTTTTGTCTCACTCTCTGTCTCTCGCATGCGCGCGAACATGAGTAGAAATGCACGCACGCTAACAGACACGCACACACACACGCACGCACGCACACATATACACGCTCTCTATCTATCTCTCTCCTCTCTCTCGCGCGATCTCTTCTTCTTTCTGTCTCTCTGTCTCTCTGTCTTCTCTGTCTCTCTGTCTCTCTGTCTCTCTGTCTCTCTGACCCTCTCTCTCTCTTTCTCTCTCTCTCTCTCTCTC
>NW_014578450.1:76664-77835 GCF_000485595.1 Priapulus caudatus
TTCCTCTCTCTTTCACTCTAGATTTCTCTATATCTCTCTTTCCTTCCTCCCCTCCTCCTCTCTCTCTCTCTACCTGTCACTCCATCCTACCTCTCCCTTCTGTGTCTCTCTGCCCTGAAGTAAGGATGAGTGACAGGAAAAATGCCGAGAAAGACCGAAACAGTCATTTAATGCAAAACAAAACGAGACCAACAAACAGAGAGTCAGCGGGCGGCAGAGACAGATAGAGCGACACGGGTCAGGAGAAGGAAAAATTGAAAGTAAGAAAGATCGATCGAGAGTGAGCGTGAGAGAGAAGGTGAGAGTGAAAGAGTGAACGAGTGAGTGAATTAACGGAGAAAAAGAGCGAATTAAAGTTCAGAGCGAAAAAGAGCGCGAGAGCGAGAGCGAGAGCGAGAGAGAGAGAGAGAGAGAGAGAGAGAGAGAGAGAGAGAGAGNACACACACACACACACACACACACACACACACACACACACACACACACACACACACACACACACACACACACACACACACACACACACACTCACGCATACACATGCCCGCACACGAGCACACACACGCGCACGCACGCACACACTGACGCACGCACACATCGCCCCCTCCCCCCACGCACACACGCCCACACACGCGCGCCCGCACACATGCACGCGCGCGCGGGTATAAAGATACGCGAACAATGCAGATCAATAAGCTGATAGCGAAACATCAGTTTTTAAGTTAATCGACATCATCTTCCGCATTAGTCAAATTCTCATGCGTAAGACGCTTGTGTTAATTAGTGTTAATTAATAAATAATTGACGAAAGTTAATTAATAAAATTAATTAATCGAATTAAAGGAATTTAATTAATTTTTTTATTATATGGCGAATTGCAAGAGCCTTAAATAATTCGTCCTTGCCCAATATGTATATTTATATTAATTGCCGTTTTATGACGCAAAGGTTTAGAAACAGAACGCAAGCAGTCGAGAGGCATTAAAGAGATCGATAGATCGATGTATTTAGATATCGACGGATAGATGGACGAACGCAGGTTGCATGTAGCGAGATAATATATATATACTCACGCTTTCACACACACACACACACACACACACACACACACACACACACACACACACACACACACACACACACACACACACACACACACACACACACACAC
>NW_014578451.1:0-12096 GCF_000485595.1 Priapulus caudatus
TTGTAGTGGTGGTGGTGTCGGCGGTGGTGGTGGTAGTAGTAAATTATGTTCTTATTTATTGCTAGCCCCTACTGCATTGTAATTTGTGCAGCGAATGTCACGTGCTGTAAAATAAAATAAAATTGTGATAGCAAAAGAATTTTTAAGGGTTGGACGCTTAACTTTTTAAGGGTTGGACGCTTGGACGAAGTTAAGAATTTTTAAGGGTTGGACGCATAGACAAGGATCGTACGTCAAACGTGGTAGAATTTATAATAATTGTAAAACACCCAGATTGAAAACCTGCGACTGCACTACGAGATTCATCGACAATTAACTGCTAAAATAATGTCTTCGAGAGATATCACTAGCCTTAGTCAGCAATTTGATTAACTGCGCTCGACATGATATACTCAGCATGCGGCATATCCTGGTCTAGTTTTCTTCGTTGTCGTAGTTGGATTCGATTATGTACGCGAAAATAGCTTAGTGACAATGGTTATTAAATGTTTCAGGTAACGTTTCATTTCACGCTTAATAAATCATAAGTAGACTAAGGCTAGTATATATGTGTAATGGTTCTTTTTCCCCTGGCGACAAGTCACAACGCTCACAGCTCTAGGTCATTCTATAGAAATTTATTTTTTTACCGCTGTACTTCTGTGTTTCAGGTTTGTTTTTCGTTTAGTAGGTTTTCCTATCTACTTATATGGGCCATTCTATTACCACTGCACATTTTTTTGTTCTTATGATAACTTTCGCACCTCGTTATCGTCGCCGTGATTGCCCCCGTGCGCCTTATCAACACGTGCAGTGTTGCCACCGTGTGCATGCGTAGAGCGTACGTATAGGTGGCTGGGGGCATGTAATGTCTGTGCGTGTGGCGTGCGTCTGTGGGTGTGGAGTGTGTGGGTAACTTTGACTGTGGGCAAATGCATACGTGCGTGTGATGGCGTGTGTGGACTGTATCTGACTGTTAGCGTGTGTAATTGTGTGCGTATTCATAACAGATTTCGTTTGCTTGTCGAGGCGTTATTACTAGGGCGCTAACTAGAGGCTTAAAAATAAATTAAATACCAATAAAAAAAATAATAATAATAACCATAGCAAGTTAAGCAGCGGCGTAAATACAGACATACATTGCTAGGTCGAATTTAGCCTGGGAATTCTATGTAAAACAATGTTGTGCTGTGTGTTCTTCTATGCTGCAGCGAAAATCGCCAGACTGAACAGGCACGGTTTGGCAATATTACATCTCTGTATGTGTGTATGTATGTAGTGTGTCTGTGTGTATTCAACTCAGCTAATAGGCGTATGCGCTAGAACTGTGGCAAAACACGTGTTCTAGCGCCTGGCAGTGAGGCGTCAGTCTCGTTTAACAACACTGTCGGCTTTATGTGCTGGCTAGTAACACACGCAGCGCGACACACACACACACACAACACACACACACACACACACACCACACACACGACCACCACACACACACCACACGCACAGCACAGCTCACACCCACACACACACACGCGCACACGCACACCGCACACACATACACTGCACTCACTCACTTAACACATACACGCACAGCACACCAACACAGAGAAAAAAAACACACACACACAACACATCCACACACACACACACACACACTACACCCACCACACACAAAACACACGCACACACACACACGCACGTACCACACCACGCCGCGGGACCACGCCCACACACACGACACACCACACACACACCACCACACACACAACACACACCATGGCACACAAACACACCCGTACCCCACACCACTACATCACACCGTACGAGGCGGGAAGAGGGGGAGAGAGAAGAGCGGCGGCGCGCGAGAGAAAGAGACAGAGGAGAGGGCCGCTGCAGAATTAGTATGATCGCGTGTAAGCCTGCCCACGTCTAGTGTAGCTGGGCTTGGCCGCACGTCTTGTAGCGTTGTATAACGTGTTTCGATTTACGAGCGAAGGGGCCGGCAGTTTGCTCTACGCTTTACAACTTTGTTCGCCTGCCTAACGGCCGCCGCCAAACACTGCTACAAATGATTATCCCGCGTTACACGCCGGAACCACAGATTACCTCGTTACAAATAATCATGCGTGCTCCCCTCCCAGACCGCGTACGTATAGAATCCCTGCGAAAAACATCATATATAAAGGTATATTATATATTTATATATATATATAATATATATATATATATATATTAATATATATATATATATATATATACTTGGCTTGCAGTGTTTTCGCAATTTTCTTGTTGACCACCCATTTGCGAGACAAACGGGAATATAGGCAAGCAAGTATTATCGCCAATGGATAACGTTTTAACCTATATATTATATATATATATATATATATATATATAATATATATTATTTATTTATTTATTATTTATTTATTTATTTATATATATACCTTTATCTCGATTATTCGACAAGTAGACATGGTGTGATGGTGACATCGTGGTGGGACGGGCGGAGGCGGCGGATAACAAATCGTTGATAAATTATGATATCATGTCATTGTAATAATTATTGGCTTATGCGCTTGGCAAGATTGACGTGCAGCTCTAGCATAAAAGTTCTTGTGACAGGGTTATATACTTGAGACTGAATGTTTGGGCAACGAAGTGGGTGCCGAAAAAACAACAATTCCGCGTGAACGCAATGAGAAGGCGCATAAACAGGGGAGCTTGTCTTGTGTATAGCAGTTATATCGGAAGTGGGCGTGGTGATCATATCAGGCTAAGATGGTAAGATAGGTAAATTATAAATAACACAGGGGATTTATTCTTGATCAGACATGACCAGGATTCCCCTCCATCATTTCCTGCAGGGAAGAGAGAGAAAGAGAGAGAGAAAGGGAGAGTTAAGGAGAGCGATAGAGGTGGAGTAGAGAGCGAGCGAGTGAGACAGCGAGCGAGAGAGGTGGAGTAGAGAGCGAGCGAGTGAGAGCGCGCGCGACAGGGAGAGATCGAGCGAGAGAGAGTGAGATAGATAGATAGATAGATAGATAGAGAAAGAGAGAGAGAGAGAAAGAGAGTGTTTGGTGTGTGTGTGAGTGTGTGTGGTGTGTGTGTTGTGTGTGTGTGGTTGTGTGCTGTGTGAAGAGACGAGAGGAGAGAAGAGCGCAGAGAGAGCGGCGCGGAGAAAGAGCATCAGAGGGCAGTGAGATATGTGAGAGAGAATAGGAAGAGAGAATGATAGGGCGATCACCCAATGCGAGAGCGCGTTAGCGGGCGAATCTTTTTGTTAATAATGGTTAAACAATCTCATTAGACGAGAGCGAAAATACGGGAGACGGTAAACAAATTGAAATTCATAGAAAACTCTTTAACGTGACTAGCCTACAGCTTGCGATGACGACCTACCACCCGTATATTCAACGCGCATAGGTTATAATAATTTTTCATCCGTTAAGTTTGACGCTTTTCAGAGAAAAATTTATTTACGTTTCGTGGCGTTTGCTCCTTATTTTTTCAATCAGTCTCGCGTAGGTGTGCACAGTACACAGGGCAAGATAATCAGCGAACCCCCCTCACTCAGCACGAAAAACGCAAAGCAAAAAAATACAGATAGAAGTTCTGCCTCCTCTCTCTATGGCTGTCCTTCTCCTGTATATATTGCTCTCTCTCTCTCTCTCTCTCTCTCTCTCTCTCTCTCTCTCTCTCTATCTCTCTTTCTCTCTGGTTGTCTTTCGCTGCCTTGCTCTCTCTGTCATCCTCCATCCGTGTATCTCTCGCTCTATCTCGTTCTCTCTCTCTCTCCTCGTTCTCTACTCTCTCGTCTCTCTCTCTCTCTCTCTCTCTCTCTCTCTCTTCCACTATCTGCGCCTCCCTCTCTGCTCTCTTTCTCTCTGCCTAATCTCTCTCGCTTTCTCTGTGGTGAAGCACTCGTTGACAAAGCTATATGTTGAGAGCGTCGTATAGCTAGCCTATGCCGTAGATCGCTCATGTGTCACTGGGTATGTTTGTGAGCGCGCGATCACTTGCTGGTGGCGTACATTCGTACGTACGTGCGTGCGTGCGTGCGTGCGTGCGTGCGTGCGTGCGTATGCGCGTGCGTGCGTGGGAGAATAACGAGTGCATTCACGTGTAGGAAGGATGGTGACATTAACGTTTCATCTGCTGTAAACTCTTTCGCCATGCTTCTTGTTCGCGCGAAATCTCACGACGCCCACAAATGATTACGAGCAGTGCCGATGTCCCGCGCATGTGCACGATGCACGTCACGCACTGGTTAACCGTATGCATGTACGCATGTACGCCCCCCACTCACGCACGCAAACACACACACCACACACACACACACACCACACACACACACACACACACACACTACAATACGACACATGCGTAAATAAGGCAATAACGCATACAGCGCTTATCTCCTCACAAAAAGGGGACAGGTGAAGGGAGTAATATCCTTCCACGCGGTGCATCGCCGCCATACACGCATCGCCCAGGCGGGAGGCATGAAAATACAACGCGATGGGTGTCCGTGTACGACAGTCAACACGTCATCCGAGAGAGTCGTTTTATCACCCGTCACAGCCTCCTGCGTTATCTGCGCCACTCGCTCTCCCTTCTCTCTCTCTCTCTCTCTCTCTCGCCCCTTCTCTCTCTCTCTCCCTTCCACGCTCTCCCTCCAAACGCTCCCCGTTCCCCGGTTATCTATGAAACTCGGTTACACTTTAGAGTAATGTATCATTCCCGCAAATTTGCCTTGCCCATCTATCTGCTCTGCTAAACCCTGTCATCATCATATTTCTGTATGCACGCGTTATCATTGACGTCGAGTAGATCAGGGCTTAGTGTTGTGCTTACATTAAATCAGTGGTGCTTCTCCCACGCGCACGCGAGAGGCTAGGCTGTAAAATATAGTCATAGGGTAAGCACTCTCAACACTCCATTGCAGTAATTCTTGCATAGTTAACGCCTAATAGATGGTCTGTTATATATAGTCATGTACTAAGCTATTCTTTCTTTCTCTACACTTTATTGCAGCAACTCTAGTATAGTTAATGTATAATAGACGATCTGTTATAATATATAGTCACGGACTACGCTAGTTAGTTATGTACTAATCTAATCTCTTTCTCCACTCTCTCCTCTCTCTCTCTCTATCTCTCTCTCTCTCTCTCTCTCTCTCTCTCTCTCTCTCCTCTCTCTCTCTCTCTCTAACGTATCTCTCTCGTCTCTCTCTCTCTCTCTCTCTTTCTATCTCTCTCTATATATATATATATATATATAACAATGCAGTAATTTTTGGATAGTTAAGCCTATAATAAATGGGTTGTTGATGCTGCTGCTGTTGTCGTTGTTTTTGTTATTGCTACTGCTGCTGTTACCGCTGTTGTTGTTGTTGTCGTCGTCGTCATCATCGTCGTCGTTGTCGTTGGTTGTCGTTAGCTAGAGTATACATGCCGTGTGAGCGCGAGCGTGTGGGTGCGTTTGCGTGTGCGTATGCGTGTGCATGTGCGCGTGCGTTTGTGCAAGTGTGTGGAAAGATCGCAGGTACAAGCGAACGAAGGAGTGATAGAGGGGGATAGAACGATATAGAGCGAGAAGAAAAGAGAAAAGATGAGATCGAGCGAGCGAGCCAGCGAGCGAGCGTGTATTCATGTACGTATGCGTGTGCGTGTGGGCGTGCGCGTGCGTGTGTGGAGAAATCGCGGATGCAAACGAACAGCAAATGAAAGAGAAGGATATAAAGAAATTGATTGTCATAGATAGATGGATAGACAGATAGAGCGGGAGAGAGACAGAGATAAAAAAGTGTGTGTGTGTCTTCTTTCTTTCTTTCGCGCGCTCTCTCCCCCTTTCTCTTGCGTCTGTCTGTCTATGTGCACATCGTGTGTGTGTGAGTATATGAGTGTGTGACTTGTGTGTGTGTGTTGTGTGTGTGTGTGTGTGTGTGTGTGTGTGGTGTGTGTGTGTGTGGTGTGTCGTGTTGTGTGTGTGTGTGTGTGTGTGTGTGTGTGTGTGTGTGAGAGAGAGAGAGAGAGCGTGTGTGTGTGTGTTGTGCGGTGTGGTGCGCGCGTGTGTGTACCTGTCTAAACCAGAGCAACATACGCCCGTCGCTGTCGCTTCACACTTTACTACTGTTATGTAACATTGACCAGGACCATTATTGAAGTGTGCGCAACTAACTAACTAATACTACCAACGCTCCTCTACTCGTAGTTGCACTTAGTGGTGGAAGTGGAGAAAAGCAAACATGTAGGCTACAACAGCCAGAGCGCAAAGTACAGTTTTTTCTATGCGTATATATGTATACATTCACTGTGTGTATGTAACGCAGCGCGTGTGAGATATACAAGCGCGCGTTAACGCCTCACAGTGCCGAACTAATGCCAATTCCTGTGGATGTACTAGGGCAGTAAGGCTATATATATATACATATATATATATATATATATATTATATATATATATATTATATTTACACACCCCAAGAAAATCGCCAAATATCCATGCTTACAAACACGTGCCAGTGTCCTGCTATAAGGGCGTAAAATTAGTTGTATAATAAAAATTTGTCGTAAATATAAACGCAATAACGTAATTTCTTACACTTTATTTATGAGAGATGAAAATACTTGAGTTGGCGTCTGTTTGAAGTTTTGCAAAATTACTATTAAACAACAGGTATATATGTATCCACTGGATATATATATACTGTATATATATATATATAGGCCCTATATTATATATATTATATATATATATATATATATATATATATATATCACGGAAACCATCTCATGCTTAAATAGAAGTCGCGAGAGACCTTATTACGAGTTCCCAGCTAATAATTACGCACAGTTAGACAAAGATATTAGTTAGACAGAGTAATTATAGTAATTTAGTGTTAGTCAGAGTAATTAGTCATTTGAAATTTGCCAGAGTATCTGGTAGTGTGTGTTTGTGTGTGTACCACCGTCAAAGACCTTTCGACTTCCTCGCCGCCATCATAGTCATCATTGTCAGCCGTAGTAACTAGTTATGTATAGACTACATATACTTATATAGAGTAATTGTAGTTGCCTTTAGTTAGTAATAACTTTAGCTCAATTAGTTATAACTTTACTAATGTTACTGCATTTAACTTTGCGTGCTGTTAGTTACTACTATATAGTCTGCTATGGCGTAGAGTTATATGAAGTACTAAGTTTCGTAGAGTCAGTGTAATTACTTAGAGTTAGAGTCAGAGTAATTAGTTTAGATGCGGCTTACCTGTTTATGTAGAGATTACTGTGACGGGCACACACGGCTTATCAGTGGTGGATGTCCCTCTCTTTCTGCTCTCTCTCTATTTCTCGCTGCTCTTTCTTGTGTGAGCCTCGCGTTTCACACACTCCTTCGATCACTTTCGACTTCTATCTCGCCTTTGTCTCTCTTCGTTGTGTCTCTCTCTCTCTCTCTTCTTTTCTTCTTCGATTTCTTGAGTAAGCGTTTTCTTTCTCTCTCTCACTCTTTCTTTCTCTCTCTCTCTCTCTCTCTCTCCTCTCTATAGATATATATATATCTTCCGTGTATATATCTAGATATAGGTGTGTGCGTGCGCTCGCGCGTGTGTGTACGCGTGTGTGTATGTGTGTGTAGATATGGTTATGTCGCTCGTGTCGTTAGAGACTCTGGTGTAGAGAGACGGTAGCGGGCACATACACACACGGACAGACACACGATGAGTGAGTGATCAAGCGCCACTCCGTTTATCAGTCGCCGCGCCTACGCTGCGCTGTGCAGCCGTAAAAACAGCGGTGGCGACCCCAGACGGAATCATCTCCGGATAACGGGCCACTCCCCATGTAGCGTGGGCCATACACGCATTCGCTAGTCGGCGTAAGTGAATGCTAACCACTTCAATCAAACAGTCGGCAAGTTAATAGGGTATAAATAATATCAAGAGTCCATAATGGAGATTATGGACTATTGACAATACCAAGCAGCGGAAGCGATGGGCATGCAGTGCGTAGCCGAGTTACTGCTTCTGAGAGAGCGCGGAGGCGGGAAAAGGAAAATGGGATTAGAGAATGGTTTCTGGGATATTTGGAAAAGCAGAAGAATTTTGGGAGATGGAGAAGAATGGGATGGATTTGTGAAAGAGACGAGAAGTGGGACAAGTTTTTGAGTGAGAAAGGAAGGAGGGGAGGGGGAAGGTTTTCGTGCGAGAAGCGACGGGGAGTGGGTGAGCGGCATTTTAATTAATGAACATGTAACACTCGTGGTGAACCGTGTCAGGCCGCAGCGCGACATTTCCTCCTGCCATGTAAGCTCTAAATTTAACGAGTCTAAACGCCACCTTAATTAAAATACCGCGTGCGAGTCGGCGGCCGCGAGGGGGCGCGCTTGTCGATCTCAGGTCGCGCGCCGAAAGAGTGTGTTTGTGTAGGCCAACTGCTTTCGTCAGATGTTTGTATTTCTTTACTGCTCGTGTCGGAACAGCTTGTATTTGTTTACTACTTCCGTCGCCATGCACGAGCGTGCACGCGGACATGACATCGATAGCTGTGCACTTGTTTTGCCGGAAGGTGTTTTGGGAGGTTTGTGAGCGAGCCAGGATGTGTGGTTGCGTGGGTTTGTTTGGTTAGCCAGCTAGGAGAGAATTAGGGATGTGAGCTTTTGCAGGGCAAAGCGGACGGAAAAAGAATGACGGAGGAGACAGGTGGGAGGAGTCTAGTTGTAGTGGCGGAAGGGAATCTATGAAGCAAGGAGGAGGAAGAATGAAGGATGAGGGAGGTGGAAGGATGAAGAAGGAGGGAGGTGGAAGGATAAAGGTGAAGGGAGGTGGAAGGATAAAGGAGGAGGGAGGAGGAAAGATAAAGGTGGAGGGAGGTGGAAGGATGAAGGAAGAGGGAGGAGAAAAGATGAAGGTGGAGGGAGGTGGAAGGCTGAAAGAGGAGGGAAGAGGAAGGATGAAGGCGGAGGAAGGTGAAAGGATGGAGGAGGAGGGAGGTGAAAGAATGAAGGAGGAGGAAGGTAGAAGGATAAAGGAAGAGGGAGGTGGAAGGATGAAGGAGGAGGAAGGTGGAAGGATAAAGGAGGAGGGAGGTGGAAAGATGAAGGAGGAGGGAGGAGGAAAGATGAAGGTGGAGGGAGGTGGAAGGATGAAGGAGGAGGGAGGTGGAAGGATGAAGGAGGAGGGAGGTGGAAGGATGAAGGAGGAGGGAGGAGGAAAGATGAAGGTGGAGAGAGGTGGAAGGATGAAGGAGGAGGGAGGAGAAAGGATGAAGGCGGAGGGAGGTAGAAGGGTGAAGGAGGAGGAAGGTGAAAGGATGAAGGAGGAGGAAGGTGGAAGGATGAAGGAGGAGGGAGATAGAAGGATGAAGGAGGAGGGAGGTGGAAGGATGAAGGAGGAGGGGGGTAGAAGGATGAAGGAGGAGAGAGGTGGAAGGATGAAGGTGGAGGGAGGTGGAAGGATAAAGGATGAAGGAGGTGGAAGGATGAAGGAGGAGGGAGGTAGAAGGATGAAGGAGGAGGGAGGTGGAAGGATGAAGGAGGAGGGAGGTAGAAGGATGAAGGAAGAGGGAGGTGGAAGGATGAAGGAGGAGAGAGGTGGAAGGATGAAGGAGGAGGGAGGAGGAAGGATAAAGGAGGAGGGAGGTGGAAGGAATGAGGAGAGATGAGGGGGCGAAAAGCGGAGTGAGTAAGGAGGACGGAGGAAGAAGAGTAGAGGAGTGAAGGGAGAACGAAAGAGAGAGGACGGAAGAGGGGGAGAGGCGTTGCAAGCAACGGATGAAGAAAGGTCGCGACGGACCAATAATGGTACCAATCTGGTAAAGTCATTACGAAGTAAGAATGAATAAATAGAACAGTCGGATCGCTTTATAAAAATGAAATGTTACCCCGCATGCTGTTTATTCTTTGAAATCGTAAAAAGAGTATTGATACGCGATTACTTAGCGACGTCACGAAATGTTTCCTCGCTACTAGGATCTCAAGCTACGGCCCTGATTAATACGGAAACACTTGCGTAAAATAAAGAATCGTAAACTAAAAACAAATACATAATACCCATTCACGATTCATTGTTAAATCAATACAATGAGCTCATTTTTACAGATGAAGTTTGTAAATATATAATACGAAATGATTATTTAAAACATGGAGGATATGCATATCAGTATATCTATGAGTATATATAAAGATGGCGCTAGGATTCGCGGACCCGCCTCTCCACACTAATTATGGATATATTATGAATACGATGTGCCGTGACAAAATAATTAATATAGATTCATTGAGTTACCCTCGTATTACCCTCGTATTACGATTGACTTACCCTCGTTTACTCGTTCATTCCGCCACGCTTGCGCTCTTATTACACTTCTCCACTCATAATCCATGCGCGAATACATGGTGCAATGACAACCTCGTTAGTCAACTGTATATCTGTATTGGTGACAACACCAAATGACATATCTTGATAATAATAAAACACACCAGATGACACATGCATTATATTACTAGTGACAGCGCCAGAAGACATGTCTTGGTGACAACATCCGATGTCATCTGCATTAGTGCGAGCACCATACGATATCTGCATTAGTGACAACACCAGATGACGTGTCTTGGTGACAGCGTCAGATGATGACATTTTTTGGTGACAGCACCAGATGATATAATATATGCATTAGTGACAATACTAAATGATATCTGACCGTGTGACAACCCCAGATGATATCTGCATTAGTGACAACACAAGATGATATTTGACGACAAAAACATAAGTGCCTGTGCACGTACACGTGCGTGCATGCGTGCGTGTGTGCGTGCGTGTGCACGTACACGTGTGCGCACGTAAACGTGCGTGCATGCGTGCGTGTGTGCGTGCGTGCGTGCGTGTGTGCGTGTGCACTTATACGTGCGTGCGTGCGTGCGTGTGTGCGCACGTGTGCAGGTACACGTTCGTGCGTGCGTGCGTGCGTGTGCAGGTACACGTGTGTGCGTGCGTGCATGCATGTGCACGTATACCTGCGTGCGTGCGTGCGTGTGCACGTACACGTGCGTGCATGCGTGCGTGCGTGTCTGTGCACGTACACGTGCGTGCATGAGTGTGTGCGTGCGTGTGCACGTACACGTGCGTGCGTACGTGCGTGCGTGCGTGTGTACGTACACGTGAGTGCGTGCGTGCGTGCGTTTGCTTGTATCGAACAATATCACGCATCTGCTTGCTGCCAACCGAACTGCGCATGTGCGCATATGACGTCAATGCTTATAAACATGAAACATCGATATACCAGCACAGTAAACGTTATCTAACAAACACGTAGCGAATCTAGAAATATGATTGTCTATAAAAGGACTTACTATTTACAATATTAGTATCAATAAAAAAACGTGTAAAATATGTAAACGTAGAAAAAAACGTGTACAATGCTAGATACCCCTCACACACAGGCAAAGCATAAGCATATTACACGCATTATCTCTTTCTGGTAAAAATACGAAATACACCCTGCTACGAAATACCAAAACTGTCATTTGAAATTAGAAAATTTTGAAATTTCGAATGTCGAACGAGGAGCTTTCTGGGGCTTTCGTGCGCTTGCAGTGGCGACGATCGCAGCGGTAACCTTACAGTGCTGAAGGTCACACACCGCAGTTTTCACTACCGCCACGCCCTTGAGCACGCCCTTGAGCACGCCCTTGAACACGCCCTTGAGCACGCCCTTGGGCACGCCCTTGGGCACGCCCTTGAACACGCCCTTGAGCACGCCCTTTATCTACTTGCGCACATCGGCGACGAACGCTTGCAGCGCGAGAGGTGGCACGACAGCGTTCACAACGCCCTGCCGCGTCGGAATGATGAACTTCACATCGTTGTTCACTTGGTTTACGTCGAGCTCCGTCGTAAAGCCGGTGAGGAAGGCGCGCACGACGTAGGCGCATTGCGTGACGCAGGCGTCGTCGGCGCGCAGGTCGGCAGCGGGGTAGGTGACCAGCAGGTTGTAGCAGTTGCTCACATACAGAGAACTGCAGATGCTCTGTAACGAAACACAGCAACATCAGTGGTGTTGTTGTTGTTGTTGTTGTTGTTGTTGTTGGTGGTGGTGGTGGTGGTGGTGGTGGTGGTGGTGGTGGT
>NW_014578451.1:13332-22609 GCF_000485595.1 Priapulus caudatus
ATACGCAACCTGTACAGGTGTGTAGCGGAGACAGACTTACCTGTCGTAAAACCATGTCATACGCAACCTGCACAGGTGTGTAGAGGAAACAGACTTACCTAGCGTGAAGCGTGCGATCAGGTTGGACGTCTCGTACCAGTAGCGGTCGCACTGCCGCAGTCTACGGAACTGTTCGCCGATGATGCAGCCGAACGTCGGCCCGATGAGAGCGCCAGGCAGCGGCCGCTCGCTCAATCCTCCCGTGAACAGATCTATATCGTCGACGTGGCTGCGTCATAGTTCACCCGAGGTCAGAATACAGCGAGCGAGCACCCGACCGCAAGGTCAGGTCAGGAGTGAACACAAAGCCGTAAGAGGGGGGGGGGCAACGGTCGCGCATGGTCACACGCTGACATTTTGGGAACACAGTTTTACAACAATTAACGTGTCAGTGTGTGTGCGTACGTGCGTCAGCAAAGAGAGAGAGAGGAAAGAAATCGACGCGGTTACTCGAGGTTTCAATACTGCAAGAAGCTACGTACGTCACCATGCACGGCTGCCGTTGCCATAGTTACAGCTATATATATATAATGCGTGTGTTTATATATACTTATATTTATATAGAGAGAGAATTAAAAACATACGAACACCCATGCCGACATTGATGAAAATATATAAATATAACAATAGAATGACGTCAATTTTTTATTTTGCAAGCTCTCCAGGACTAAGTCTCTTTGTCAGGATACACAACAATAGAACGTTGTACACAGCAGTTTTTACTTCTGGGAAGCCAGACGAAGAGAGATGTGCCCTCGAAAGTTTTTGCAAAATGAACACCTAATTCAATTTTGATATATATATATATAACTATTATACTTACTCGTAGACGGAGGCGAGTTTGTTTCGAGTGTTCTCGTCGTCTATCTCTCCCTCAAGGTCAGAGAAAGACGTCGCCTTTTTCAGACCACAAAACTCCCTATAAGGCAGGAGGAAAAGCCGATGTAGATGTTCAGCTTGTTATATTCTATTCTAATATAACATCTGATCAGGAGTAAATAATCACAAACTTTTGATTATTTACTCCTGATCTTATCACATGACGATTAACGCATTAATTCATATAAATAAACAGATAACGTATATAATAAATAATATGATCGATGATTTGACACGATCAAATACACATTTGCGGACGTGTGCGTGCGTGTGTGTGCGCGCGTGTGTGTATGTGTATATGTGTGCGCGCGTATATATGTGTGTGTGGGTGTGGTTGTGTGAGAGAGAGGAAGAGAGGACGAGGCTGTGTGTGGTTGTGTGTGTGTGGCGCGCGGGTGTGTGTACCTGTCAACCAGAGCAAAACGCCCGTCGCTGGGTCGCTTCCACCACTTTATACTATTTGTAATGTAACATGACCAGACCATTATTGGAAGTGTGCGAAATAAACTTACTATTACTACAACGCTCTCTTACTCGTAGTCTTTGCACTACGTGGGGGAATGGAGAAAAGCAACATTGTAGGTAACAACAGCCAGGAGCGCCCAAGTACAGTTTTTTCTATGCGTATAATTTATACCATTCACTGTGTGTATGTTAAAACGCAAAGCGTTGTGAGAATAAAAGGCGCGTTAACGCCTCACAGTGCGAAACTAATCAATGTCCTGTGGATGTGACTAGTGGCAGTAAGGCTATAATATATATATAATTATTATATAATATATAATATATATATATATATATATATATAATATTAATTACCACACCCCAAGGAAATGGCCAAATATCCATGCTTACAAAAACGTTGCCAGTGTTCCTGCTATAAGGCGCGTAAAAATTAGATTGATAATAAAATTCCGTGTCCGTAAATATAAAACGCATAAATGAACGGTAATTTCTACACTTATATGAGAGATGAAAGTACTTGAGTTGCGTCTGTTTGAAGTTTTTGAAATTACTATTTAAACAACAGGTATATATGATCCCACTGATATATATATATTTCTGTATAATATATATATAGGGCCCTATATAATATATATATATATATATATATATATAATATATATGAATATATATCACCAGGAACCATCTCATGCTTAAAATAGAAGTCAGCGAAGAAGACCCTTATTAACGAGTTGCCAGCAACTATTTACGGCACAGTTAGACAAGATATTAGTTAGACGGTTAATATAGTAATTTAGTGTTAGTCAGAGTAATTAGTCATTGAAATTGCCAGAGTACTCTGGTAGTGGTGTGTTTGTGTGTGCTACCCACCGTTGGAAAAGAGCCTTGCGACTTTCCTCGCCGCCATTTCATAGTTCCACACTTGTCAGCGTCAGTTAAACTAGTTTAAATGTATAGGGACTACATTCTATCTTATATAGATAATCTGTAGTTGCTTACGTAGTAAAAAACCTTTAGCTCAATAGTTATAAACTCTTACTAATGTTACGCATTAAACTTTGCGTTGTTAATTACTACTAGATAGTCTATACTATGGCGTGAGGTTATATGGAAGTACTAAGGCTTCCGTGAGAGTTCAGTGTAATTACTTAGAGTTAGAGACACAGTCGAAGTAATTTAGTTTAGATGGGCTTACCTGTTTAAGCTGTTTAGAAGGATTTACTGTGGAGCGGGCACACACGGCTTATCAGTGGGGATGTCCCTCTCTTTCTTCTCTCTTCTCTATTTTCTCGCCTGCTCTTTCTTGTGTGCGCCTCGCGTTTTCACACCACTGCCTTCGCGATCACTTTCGACTTTCTATCGTCGCCATTTGTCCTCTCTTCGTGGTGTCTCTTCTCTCTCTTTCTCTTTTTCTTTCTTCGATTTCTTTGAGTAAAGCGTTTTTCTTTCTCCTCTCACTCTCTCTTTCTCTCTCTCTCTCTCTTCTCTCTCTCTCTCTCTAAAATAATAATATTATATTATTCCTCTTTCCGTGTATATATCTAGATATAGTGGTGCAGTGCGCTCCGGCGCGTATTGTGTACGGCGTTGTGTTTATGTGTGGTAATATTTGTATATGTCGCTTGCGTCGGTGAGAGGCAGGACTCTGGGCGAATACGAGAGACCACGGACGGCGACGGCAACATACCACACACGGACAGGACACACACGGAATGAGTAGAAAGAGTGATCAGAGCGCCACTCCGTTTATCAGTCGCCACGCCTACGCTGCGCCTGTTGCAGGCCTAGAGAGATACGTAGAGGGCGGTTATTGGCGACCCCAGACGGGAATTCATCTTCCGATAACGGGCCACTCGCGCCAGATAAGCGTGGGCCATTTAACACGTGATCGGGCGATGTAGTCGGGCAGAAGGTGAATTGTAACCCTTTCAATTCAAAACGGAGGGGTCCGTCATGTTAAGTAGGGCATAAAATAATATCAAGAGGTCCATTAATGGAGATTATTGGATATTGACAATACCATAAGCCAGCGGGAAAAGCGATGGGCATGCAGTCAGTAGCCCGAGTTACTCTTGTGAGTACGAGGCGGGGGAAATGGCGGAAAATTGGGATTAGAGAAATGGTTTCTGGGAGTATTTGGGAAATAAAGCATGAAGAATTTGGGAGTATGGAGAAAAATGATGGGATTGAAAAGAGACAGAAGTGCGACAATGTTTAGTAGATAAGGAAAGAGGGGAGGGGAAGAGGTTTTCGTGCTGAGAAAGGCGGGGGGAGTGTTTGCGCGGTTCGGTAGCTGATAATAAGAACAGAACACCGGGTCTGAACCGTGTCAGGCCGCAGCGCGACATTTCCTCCTGCCATGTAAGCTTTAAATTTAACGAGTCTAAAACCGCCAACCTTAATTAAAATAACCCGGTTGCGGGTCGGCTGCCGCGAGGGGGGCGCGCTTGTCGATCTCAGGTCGCGGCGCCCGGAAAAAGAGTGTGTTTTGTGTAGGCCAAACTGCTTTCGTTCAGACTGTTTGTATTTTCTTTACTGCTCGGTCGAACAGCTTGTATTTGTTTACTATTCGTCGCCATGCACGAAGCGTGCAGCGGACATGACATCATAAGCTGTGCACTTGTTTTTGCCGGAATGGTGTTTTGGGAGGTTTGTGAGCGAGCCAGGATGTGTGGTTTGCGTGGGTTTGGTTTGGTTAGCCAGCTTAGGAGAGAAATTAGGGATGTTGAGCCTTTTGAGGGCAAAACGCGGACGGGAGAAAAAGAATGACGGAGTGAGACAGGTAGAGAGCTAGTTGTAGTGGCGGAGGGAATCTTATGAAGCAAGGAGAGAAGAAATGAGGAAGGGAGGTGGAAGAGAAGAAGGAGGGGAGGTAGGAAGGATAAGGTGAAAAGGGAGGTGGGAAGGATAAAGGAGGAAGGGAGGAGGAAAGATAAGGTCGTAGGGGGAGGTGGGGAAGGATGAAGCGAAGAGGAGTGAGAAAAGATGGAAGGGTTGGAGGAGTGAAGGCCTGAAAGAGGGGGAAGAGGAAGGGATGAAAGGCGGAGGAGGGGAAAGGCATGGAGGAGGAGGGAGTGAAAAAATGAAGGGAGGGAGGGAAGGTAGAAGGATAAAAGGAAACGAGGGAGGTGGAAGGATGAAGGAAGAGGGAGGATGGACAGGATAAAGGAGGAGGGAGTGGAAAGATGAAGAGGAGTGAGGAGGGAAAGATGAAGGTGGAGGGAGTGGAAGGATGGAAAGTGAGGAGGAGGGTGGGAAGGATGAAGGAGGACGGGAGGTGGAAAGGATGAAGGAGGAGGGGGAGGGAAAGATGGAAGGTGGAGAGAGGTGAAGGATGAAGGAGGAGGGAGGAGAAAGGATTGAAGCGGAGGGAGGTAGAAGAGTGAAAGGAGGAGGAAGGTGAAAGGATGAGAAGGCAGGAAGGGTGGAAGGATGGAAGGCAGGAGGGAGATAGAAAGATGAAGGAGGAGGGAGGTGGAAGGATGAGGAGTGAGGGGGTAGAAGGATTTGAAGGGAGGAGAGAGGTGGAAAGGCATGGGAAGCAGTTAGAGAGCGGAGGTGGAAGGATAAAAAAAGAAATGAACGGAGGTGGAAGGATGAACGAGGAAGGGCGAGGGTAGAAGGATGAAGGAGGAGGGAGGTGGAAGGATGGAAGGAGGAGGGAGGTTAGAAAGGATGAAGGAAAGAGGAGGTTTGGAAGGATGAAAGGAGGAGAGAGGTGGAAAGGATGAAGGAGGAGGGAGGAGGAAGATTTAAAGGGGAGGGAGGTGGAAGGAATGAGAAGAGTATGAGGGGGCAGAAAAGCGGAGTTGAGTAAAGGAGGACGGAGGAAGAAGAGTTAGAGGAGGTGAAGGCCGAGAAACGAAGAGAGAGGACGGAAGAGGGGGAGGCGTTGCAAGCAACGGATGAAGTAAAGGTCGGCGAACGCGGGACCAATAATTGTACCAATCTGCTGGCTAAACGCATTACGAAGTCAAGAATGAAATAAATAGAAACAGTTCGGATCGCTTCTTATAAAAAATTTGGAACATGTTACCCCGCATGGCTTGTTTATTCTTTGAATCGTAAAAAAGAGTATTGATACGCGGATTTACTTAGCGGACCGTCCACGAAATGTTTTCCTTCGGCTACTAGGATTCTCAAAGCTACGCCCTTGATTAATACGGAAGCACTTGCGTAAAAAATAAAGGAACTCCTAAACTAAAAAACAATTACATAAATACCATTCACGATTCATTGTTAAAATCAATACAATGAGCTCATTTTTTACAGATTTGGGAAGTTTGTAAGATATAATACGACAATGATTATTTTTAAAAAACATTGGAGGATATGCCATTATCCAGTATATCTAATGGGAGTATATATAAAGATGGCGCTAGATTCGCGGACCCGCCTCTCCACCACTAATTATGATAATTATTATTGGAATACGATGTGCCGTGGACAAAAAAATAATTAATATTAGATTCATGAGTTACCTCGTATTACCTCGTATTTACCGATTTGAACTTACCTGTTTACTCGTTCATTCGCCACGGCTTCGCTCTTGATACACTTCTGCACTCATAATCATGCCGCGAATACATGGTGCAACTGACAACCTCGTTTAGTCAACTGTATATCTGTATTGGTGACACAAAACACCCAAATGGACATATCTTGATAATAATTTAAAACACACCAGATTGACACATGCATTCATATTACTAGTGCACAGCGCCAGAAAGAATGTCTTGTGACACAATCGATGTTTTCATCTGCATTAGTTGCGAGCCCATACGATATCTGCATTAGTGAACAACACAGATGACGTGTCTTGATTTGACAGCGTCAGATTGATGGAACGTTTTTTGGTTGACGAAGCACCAGATGAATATTAATATATGCATTAGTGACAATTTTACTAAATGATAATCTGACGTGTTGACAAAACCCAAGATGATATCTGCATTTAGTGACAAACCACAAGATGGATATTTGACGACAAGAAAATAAAGTGCCTGTGCACGTACACGGTGCCGTGCAGCGTCGCGTGTTCGTGCGTGGCGTCGTGCACGACACCGTGTGCGCACGTAAAGTGACGTGCATGCGTGCCGCGTGCTGTGCGTGCGATGGCGGTGCGGTGTGTGGCGTGTGCACTTATACGTGCGTTGCTCGTGCGTGCGTGTGTGCGTACAACGTGCGTGCATGTGTGCGTGTTGCCACCGTACAACAACTGTCGAGCTCGGGGCGTCTGCGCGTTGTGTGCAATGTGCACGTCAGACGTGCTTGCGTGCGTGGTGTGCACGTTACACCGTGCGTTGCGTTGCGTGTGCACGTAACACGTGGCGTGCTGGGCGTTGTTGCACGCTACACGTGCGTGCAGTGCGTCGTGCCGGTGCGTGTGCACGTTACCACGTGCATTGCATGGAGATGTGTGCGTGCGTGTGCACGTTACACGTGCGTGCGTGTGTGCGTCTGCGTGCGTCGTGTCGTGCGCGTGTGTGGCATGTGCACGGTAGACGTCGCGTGCGTCGCGTCGCGTGTCGCACGTACACGTTGCGTGCATGCGTGTAATGCGTGCGTGGTGCACGTACACGTGCGTGCATGAGTGTGTGCCGTTGCGTTGTGCACGTACACGTGCGTGCTTGCGTGCGTGCGTGCGTGTGGTACGTTCACGTGCGTGCTGTTCGTGCACGATACACGTGCGTTGCATGCTGCTGCGTGCGTCGTGCAGGTACATCGGTGCGTGCATGGCGTGCGTGCGTGCGTGCTGCACGTAACACGTCGCATGATGGAGTGTGTGCGTTACGTACACGTGCGTGCGTGCGGCGTTACACGTGTGTACGTACACGTGCTAGTGCGTGGCGTGCGTTGCGTGTGTTGCGCAACGTGTGCAGGTACACGTTCGTGCGTCTGTGCAGTTGGCGTGTGCAGTACCACGTCGTGTGCGTGCGTGCATGATGTGCACTCGTAATACCTGCGTTTGCGTGCGTGGGTGTGCACAGTACACGTGCGTGCATCGCGTGAATACGTGTCGTGAGTCTCGTGCACGTACCGTGCGTGCATGAGTGTGTGCGTTGCGTGTGCACGCTTAAAACGTGAAGCGTGGGTACGCTGGTGCGTGCGTGTGTACGTACACCGTGAATGCCGTGCGTGCGTGCGTTTTGCTTGCTATCGACAATATACACGCATCTGCTTCGCTGCCAACCGTTAAACTGCGCCATGTGCGCCATATGGAACGTCAATGCTTATAACAGAAACCATCGATTTATACCAGCACATAAACGTTATCTAACAAACACCGTAACAACCGAATCTACGAAATACTGATTGGTCACTAAAGGACCACTTACTATTCATACAACTATTCAAGTTACTCAATAAAAAAAAACGTGTTAACAATATGTAAAACTAGAAAACGCGTGTTACAATGCTAATACCCCCTCAACACAGCAGGCCAAAGGCATTAAGCATATTACCACGGCAATATTCCTTTTGGTAAAAATACGACAATACAACCCTGCTACGAAATTACCAAAACTGTCATTGAAATTAGAAAATTTTGAAATTTCGAATGGCCGTCGAACGAGGAGCTTTTCTGCGGGCTTTCGTGGCGCTTTGCAGTGGGCGACGGATTCGCAGCGAACCTTACAGTGCTGAAAAGGTCCACACACCGCAAGTTTTCACTGACCGCCACGCCCTTGAGCCAACGCCCTTGAGCACGCCCTTGAACACTGCCCTTGAGCACGCACTTGGGCCACGCCCCTTCGGGGCACGCCCTTGAACCACGCCCTTGAGCACGCCTTTATCTACTTGCGCACGTCGCGCGACGACACGCTTGACAGCGCGGAGAGGATGGCCACGACAGCGTTCCACAACGGCCCTGCCGCGTTCGGAATTGATGATACTTTCACCATCGTTGTCACTTGGTTTACGTCGAAAGCTCCGTCGTAAAAGCCGGTTTTGATGAAGGCCGCGCACGGACGTAGGCGCATTTGCGATGACGCAGGCGTCGTCCGCGCGCACGGTCGGCAGGCGGGTAGGTTGACCAGCAGGTTGTAGCAGTTGCTCAACATACAGCAGAACTGGGCAGATTGCTCTGGTAACGAAACACAGGCAACAATCAGTGGTGTTTGTTGTTGTTGTTCGTTGTTGTTTGGTTGTTGGTGGTCGGTGTTTTGGTGGGTGGGTGGTGTGGTGGTGATGGTGTGGTCTGGCTGGTGTGGGGTGGTTGTGTGGTGGTGGTGGTGGTGGCGGCGGCGGCGGTAGGGGTGTGGTGTGATGGTGGTTGGGTGGTGGTGGTGGTGATGGGTGTTGGTGTCTACGTGAATGTGTGAGAGTGTAGATTGATGGTGGCCTGGTCTGGTGGTGGAATGATGGTGGGTAGTAGTGTGTGTGGTGATAGTGTGGTAGTTGGTGGTGGTCGGTGTGGTATTGGTGGTGGTGGCGGGGCGGTGGCGCTGGCGGTGGTTAGGTGGTGATTCGGTAGTTGTCGTAAGTCTCTGGTTGTGGTGGTGGTGTGAGGTGGTACGCGTATGGTCTATATCTTGATATTCTAATCTTATATAAAGGGATTACCCTCTTCTCTCGTGTGTCGTGCGTTGTTGTGTGTGCTGCGCCGCGCGCATTGCTGTGACAGTGTGTGTGGTGTTGTGCCGCTGTGCTGTGGTGTGTGTGTGTGTGGTTCGTGCGGCAGCGCGTTTCCACCTGCGCGTGCTTAGGTGCGTGTGCGTCTGTGCGTCGTGCGTATGTGTTGCTGCGCGTGTAGCGTGCGTCGTGCGTGCGCGTGTTGCATAGTGCGCGTGCCGCGCCCCGTGCTGTGTGCGTGTGAGCGAGCGAGACGGACGAGAGAGAAGAGCGAGAGAGAAAGAGAGGAAAGAAACGAGAGATGAGAGGAGATGCGAAGAGA
>NW_014578451.1:22634-29702 GCF_000485595.1 Priapulus caudatus
ATACTCTATAGTTGTATTATAATATATACGTATATTTATTTATATTTATTTATTTATATATTTAATATATTCTGGTATATTTGCACGTGTGTATCGTGTGTGTGTCGTCGTGTCGCTGTCGCCTCGTCGCTCGCTGCTGCCGCTCCCTGGTGCTCGTCGCGCTGCTTCACTGCTGTATGCCGCTACCTGCCTCTTCTCTGGCTGTGTCGTCCGTGCCTGCTCGTGTGTGTGCGTGCTGTTAGCTTGCTGCTGTGGATTCGTGTCCCCCCCCCCTCCGCTGTTCGCTCGTACTCGTGTATCGCGTGCCCCCCCTCCCCCTGCTGCCTCCGCTAGTGTCGCCCCCTCGTTCGCTCGCCTCTCGCTCGCGTGCCTGTCGCTGTCCGCTCCCCCGTCCGTGCCCCCCTGCTGCTGTACTGCCTGCTGCTGGTCAGTCCCGCTTCTGTGCCTCCGTCGCCCCTTGTGCCTTTGTGCTCCCCGACTGCCGTGTGCTGTCTGTCCCCTGCTGCCCTCGCCCCCCCTCCGCTCTGCCCGTGTCCCCCCCCCCCTCCCCGGTGCCGGGCTGGCTGCGCCCCCCCCCTAGTGTGTCGCGTGTGTGTGTGTGTCATTATGCCTGCGCGCCGTGCGTGCGTGTATTTTGTCTGTGTGTTAATCTATCTATAAAATCACCTGCTAGACGTTGTAACAGTGTTATGCTTTGCGCGCGTATATATGTTATATATATATATATAACTACTGATATATATATGTTATTTATTTGCTTTTATTTGTTTATTTATTTATATATATATATTATTTATTTATTCTATTTATTATATAATATCTATTTTATATATTTATCTTATATTGTGTGCGCTGTGCCAGTCGCGTGCTGTTAGTGTGTGCGGTCTTGTCACCCCCGACCCCCCGCGCCGCCCGCGCGCGCGCGCTTCGTGTGTAGTGCGTGTGTGTGCCCCTCACCGCTGTACTTCGTCCGCTTGCCCCTGTCGTGTGCCCTGCTCGTCGCTCCCCCCCCCCCGTCCGTCCCCCTGTGGGTGTGTGTTGTGTGCTGCTTTGTGCGTGTGTAACTGTCGTGTGTGTGTGTGTGTTTGTGTCCGTTGCGTGTGGGTTATGTCGTGTGTGTGTGTGTTTTGTGTGTGCTGTGATGTGTGTGCGTGTGTAATTGTGTTGTCGTGTGTGTGTGTGTGTGTGTCGTGCGTGCTGGTGTATGGTGTGTGATGTGTGTGTGTTGTGTGGTTTTGTTGTGTGGTGTTGTTTGTGTGTAATGTGTTGTGTGTGTCGGTGTTGTTTGTGTGCGTGCGTGTGTGTTTCATGTGTGTCGTGTGTTGTGTTCCGTGTACTCTTTGTCTGTGTGCTTATCTAATCTTAACAACGCCCTGGTAAGGCGTTGTACGTTTGCAGTCCGTGGTCTCCGCCACGCTGAGATGTTTCATCGATACGCAGGTTGACCGGTGCAGGAGCGAGTTTGGCTTGACGTCCGCTCAGCAACCGATCGGCTCCGGTCCCTCCCATGCCGGCTGCCCGTGACACCATCGGCTCAGCCGTAGACTGGCCCGCACATGCGCGCCCCTGACCAGTCCCGCAGCGCCAGCACACGCGTCCACTTCCCGCCCCGAATGTTCGTTTCTTCCCGCCACACCCACACCCTGCGCGCCGGATCTGGCAAAGCGCGCCGACGGCTGTCCGTGAGGCTCTTTGACACTCCGCTAGGCCTGTTCGAGATCCTCTAGCTCGGCTCGACCCCTGGTCACAGATCTCTTAGAGGTCGCGCCGTCCATTGGCGTCATGGTCCGCCCCATCGCCTCGACCTGCGTCACCAGGCCGTCTACTAGCTCCACCTTACGCGGCCTACACCTGGCGCCTCCACGGGTCGCGAGTCATAGGTCCATCTACATGCACCCGCTCACAGGTTGTAGATGTGAGGTCATGGGTCATAGCTGTGAGGTCACAGGTTGTAGAGGTCATATGTCACAGTTATTGAGGTGACGTCGGGGTCATGTAATATGGTGGGTTCGGGAGGTGGGCATGCACTGTGTACTGTGAAATTGTGGGAAATTAATGTAATCTAAAGCGTTGTATTACAGTGACGTGTACAGGCCATAAAGGGTATTTAGAAAGAGAGAGAGAGAGAGAGAGAGAGAGAGAGAGAGAGAGAGAGAGAGAGAGCGCGAAAGCGGTTCTATGTAGCCACATAATGAAATCTACACCGCCAATAAATTAATTTAATCTGGTCTTATTGACACCCATAAAAATCTCTACAAATTGACGTCGGCGTGTAGATGCACTTACAGAGCCCCCTGTTCGCGGACAGCTGCACGCTCTGCAAGGACTGACGCGCTGCGTTGTTCCGGCTTGTACCATGACGCCGTCTACGTCACAGCTTGTCGATTCTGTCCAGTACTTGAGGTTGATGGTGCCCAAAGAGCTGCAGCTGATGCGGGCGTTACTGCAACACGCACACACACACAGCGCAACTATTAGCTACAAATACATACAACAATATTACTACAATAGACCAATATTTACATAGTTTACATGTGGTATAAGAACCCACCGCTAGACGCCGCTACCGTATACGGAGTTCACATAATTATTTACTAGGCTTATTACTTTATTATGGGGTTAGCGTTACGGCCAGAAGTAAAGGTTTAGGGTTAGGGTTAGTGTTAAGGGTTTAGGGTTACAATTAAAGAGTAAGAGTTTATGATTAGGGTTAGCGTTAAGGGTTTAAGGTTACAATTAGGGTAACAAGGGTTTAAGGTAACAGTTAGGAATGAGGCTTTGAGGTTAGTGTTGAGGATTTAGGGTTAGGTTAAGAGTCAGTGTTTGGTGCTTGCGGTGTAAGGTTATGTTCAGTGGTAGATTAGGCTTAATGCTGTTCAGCGGGGTCAAGGTTAGTAGTAATATTTACCAGACTATGGTCAGTGTCAAGGGTTTAAGGTATAGCTAGGATTAAGCTATTATTATTAGGGTTATCTATATATGTGGCAGTAGCAGCGGCAGTAGCAGTAGCAGTTGTCGTTCAGGGTTATGATTGGGGTTCAGCTTTTATGATCGGGGGTATCTAGATATACGTATTAGTATTAGTAGTACTTACAGTACATCGTCCGGCATTGACATGACGTTCGGGTGGATGGTAGGAATATTGTCGCTGTTATCGCATATAACTTTGCCAAATGTCACCTTGCGGATTTCCCCGAGTTGAGCTGTTGACAACAACAATATAGGCTATGTAGAACAACAAAATGTACACGAGGTCACGTCAAACAGCAGCTTGCAAAGTACAATGTTTAGTAAAAAAAGGCGTGAAATCATACACAACTGTCCGTGTATATAGCGGACAGTTAATTGGTGTGAAGCCACACACACTTGTACAGGTGTGTAACAGAGACTTAGGTTGTGTGAGGTCATGTCATACGCAACCTGTACAGGTGTGTAGCGGAGACAGACTTACCTGTCGTAAAACCATGTCATACGCAACCTGTACAGGTGTGTAGCGGAGACAGACTTACCTGTCGTAAAACCATGTCATACGCAACCTGTACAGGTGTGTAGCGGAGACAGACTTACCTGTCGTAAAACCATGTCATACGCAACCTGTACACACAGGTGCTGTAGAGGAAACAGACTTGACCTAGCGTGAGCGTGCGATCAGGTTGGACGTCTCGTACCAGTAGCGGTCGCACTGCCGCAGCTCTACGGAACTGTTCGCGCGATGATGCAGCCGAACGTCGGCCCGATGAGAAGCGCCAGGCAGCGGCCGCTCCGGTCAATCCCTCCCGTGAACAAGATCCTATATCGTCGACGTGGCTGCGTCATAGTTCAGCCCGAGGTCAGAATACAGGAAGCGAGCACCCGACCGCAAGGTCAGGTCAGGACGTGAAACAAAAGCCGTAAGAGGGGGGGGGCAACGTTCCGCGCATGGTCAAACGCTGAACATTTTGGGAACACCAGTTTTTTACAACAAATTAACGTGTCACGCTGTCTGCCGTACGTGCGTACAGCAAAGAAGAGAGAGAGGAAAGAAATCGACGCGGTTACGTCAGAGGTTTTCAATACTGCAAGAAGTTACGTACGTCACCATGCACGGCTGCGTTGCCATAAGTTACAGCTATATATATATAATCGTGTGTTTATTTATCACTTATATTTATAGAGAGAGAGAATTAAAAACATACGAAACACCACATGCCGACATTGATAAAGAATAATATAAATATAACAATAGAATGACGTGGGCAATTTTTTTATTTGGCAGCTTTCCAGGACTAAGAGTCTCTTTGTCAGGATAACCAACAATAGAATGTTGTTCACGAAGCAGTTTTTACTTCTGGAAGCCAGACGAAGGAGAATGTGCCCTCGAAAAGTTTTTTGCAAAATCGAAACCTAATTCAATTTTGAATATATATATATATATAACTATTATACTTACTCGTAGACGGAGGCGGAGTTTGTTTCGAGTGTTCTCGTCGTCTATCTCGTCCCCCTCGAGGCAGGAGAAGACGTCGCCTTCCTCAAACCACAAAACTCACGCCCTATAATGAGGCAGGAAAAAGCCGATGTAGATTTTTGCATGTCCAGCTTGTTATATTCTTATTCTACAATATAACATCTGATCAGAGTAGAATAATCATTTACTTTATCCTACTTTACTCCTGATTCATATCACATTACGATTAACGCATTAATTCATATAAATAAACAGATAACGTATATAAATAAATAATGATGATCGATGATTTGACACGATCAAATACACATTTGCGACGTATGCGTGCGTGTGTGTGCGCGCAGTGTGTGTATGTGTATAGTGTGTGTGGCGCGTAATATATATATATAATATATATATATATATATATTATATTTTATTTATTTATTTATTTATCATATATATATAATTTATATATTTGCGTGTGTAGTCCGTAGTGTGTGTGTGTGCGTAGTGTCAGTGTGTGTGTGATTGATGTCCGTGCGTGTATGTTGTATGTGTATGTGTGTGTGTGTGTCGTGTGTTGTGTGTGCGTGTGTAGTGTGTGTGATTGTGTCCGTGCGTGTATGTGTATGTGTGTGTGTGTGTGTGTGTGTGTGTGTGTGTGTGTGTGTGTGTGTGTGTGTATGCGTGTGTAGTGTGTGTGTGTGTGTTGTGTCCGTGCGTGTGTGTGTGTGTGTGTGTGTGTGGTGTGTGTGTGTGGTGTATGTATGCCTGCGCGCGTGCGTGCGTGTATTTGTCTGTGTGTCACATCTAATCTATAAACTCACCTGTAGACGTTGTAACAGTGTATGTGTGCGCGCGTAATATATATATATATAATATATGATATGATTATATATATTTATTTATTTATGTTTATTTTATTTAATATATATATATTTATTTATTTATTTATTTATATATATATATATATTTATATATTTGTGTGTGTAGTCCGTGTGTAGTGTGTGCGTGGCGCGCGGCGCGCGTGTTGTGTGCGTAGTGTGTGTTGTAACTGTGGTGCTGTGTGTTAGTGTGGTGTGTCGTGGTGTGTTGGTGTGTGTGTGTGCGTGTTGTAATAGTGTGTGGTGTGTGTGTGTTTGTGTCCGGTGCGTGTGTGTGGTAATGCTGTGTGTGTGTGGTGTGTGTGTGTGTGTAGTGTGTGATGCGTGTGTAAATGTGTGTGTGTGTGTGTGTGTTTGTGTCCGCTGCGTGTGTGGTATGTGTGTGTGTGTGTGTGTGTGGTGTGTGTGTGTGTGTGTGTGTTTGTGTGTATGTTGTGTGTGTGTGTGTGTTTGTGTCCGTGCATGTGTGTGTATGTGTGTGTGTGTTTGTGTCCGTGTATTTGTCTGTGTGTTACATCTAATCTATAAACTCACCTGTAGGCGTTGTAGCCGTTGAGTCCGTGGTCTCGCCCACGCTGGATGTTCATCGATACGAGGTCTAGACCGGAGCGAGGTTTGCTGACGTCCTCGAACAGATGGTCCGTCAGCCGGTCAGTGACGAATCGGTCAGCAGACTGGGCGAACATGCTGACCAGTCCCCGCAGGAGAGCGTCCACTCCCCCGAAGTTGTTTTCCGACAACACCTGCGCGCGGATGGCAAAGCGGCGACGGTGTCGTGAGGTTTGATGTAGCTGTGAGATTATAGCTGTGAGGTCACAGATTCTAGAGGTGAGGTCATGGGTCATGGATGCGAGGTCACAGGTCATAGATACGAGGTAATGGGTCACGGGTGCGAGGTCATAGGTCATAAATGCAAGGTCACAGGTTGTAGATGTGAGGTCATGGGCCATAGCTGTGAGGTCACAGGTTGTAGAGGTCATATGTCACAGTTATTGAGGTGACGTCGGGGTCTGTATATGGTGGGTATCGGGAGGTGGGAGCATCATGTGGTACTGTGGAAATGGTGGAAATTATGTAAATCTAAAGCCGGTGTAACAGTGACGTGTACAGGCTAGGTATTTATGTATGGTGGCGCGTACATGCTATACGGCGACATATATGAGGTCGCGTGTCCGCACAGCTTTACCTCTCAGCTTTCTACAGTGTGTGTATACAAGTATCATCTAATAGCGATGTAACAGTGGCGTGCACATGCTAGGCATATCATAGATCATAACACATCTCTCGTACCCCCTGCTAGCTAGCTATACCGCGGTGCGTACCAGATCGTGTGTCTATCTGCACAGCTTTAATATAGCATCTCAACCTGCTAGCTAGCATAATACGCGCGGTGCGTAACCAAGAATCACACATGTGTCTATCTAGCACAGCTTATAATTACTCTCAAACTGATAACTAGCTATACGCGCAGCGCGTACCGAGAATGTGTGTTCTATCTTCTGCAAACAGCCTTTAAATTACATCTCACCTGCTAGCTAGCTATACCGCGGTGCGTACCAGATCGTGTGTCTATCTGCACAGCTTTAATTACATCTCACCTGCTAGCTAGCTATACCGCGGTGCGTACCAGATCGTGTGTCTATCTGCACAGCTTTAATTACATCTCAACCTGCGAGCTAGCTATACCGCGGTGCGTAGCAGATCGTGTGTCTATCTGCACAGCTTTAATTACATCTCACCTGCTAGCTAGCTATA